>NC_088862.1:8590034-8890034 GCF_963853765.1 Magallana gigas | reverse complement strand
TTTAAAATTTCAAGATAATTCCTAAATATCCAAAAACTCTAAATAGTAACCTTGTATCTGCATAAAACAGGGATAACCTCATGTCTTATAAAAAAAACTAAATTAAATGTGTATTTAAAAAAGATTTAAACAGGTGTTTTATAAAATGCAAGCCTTCAGTGAATGCAAATACATTGTATCACCCAGGGTTGACCTCAACTTCAAAACAAACATCAGTTGCAGACAAAGGTGTTCATTAATCTTCATATGACAGATAGAGATAAGCCTCTAAATTTTCTGCAGCAGGCAAGATAATTAATCCCATCTGTTCTCTCATCCTTTTCTTCTAAATTTACAATAAGATTTTTTTTCAGAAATGACAGAATGGGGTTATTATCTGATTACCTGTTAATTAAAAGTTTACAGCATAAAGGCAGAAAAAAATAAAATTAATAATTAAAAAATAAAATAGTGAACAAGAGGCCCATGGGCCACATCGCTCACCTGAGGAACAATAGGTATGATAAAATCAGCTCAATGGAGTCATAATACAAACTATCTGGACAATATACAATAATTCATGTAAATCCTGTATAAATAAAATCCATTTTCCCCTGGATATTCTTATGTTTATAATCATTAGTCCCTTTTCTAACAGGATGATTTTATAGTTATATCATGTGTTGAGTATTGCAGTTCTCAAAAAGATCCCTAACAATAGTTTATATATGGGATATAAACGTACAGTAAACTCTCAACCTTCTCATGAGGCCAAAGAATTGTCCTGGGGCCAAAGTCTTAACAATTATAAAGAATCATCTGGCTGATTAGTTTCTGAGAAGATTTTTAAAGATTTACCCTATAAATTCCTTTGTTAAACTTTGACCCCCCCCCCATTGTGGCCCCACCCTACCCCTGGGGATCATTATTTTCACAACTTTGAATCTACACTACCTGAGGATGCTTTCACACAAGTTCCAGCTTTCCTGGCTGATTAGTTTCTGAGAAGAAGATTTTTAAAGATGACTCTGTTTATTCCTATGTAAAACATCGACCTCCCATTGTGGCCCAAACCTACCCACAGGGGTCATGCTTTTCACAAATTTGAATCTACACTAACTGAGGATGCTTCCACACAAGTTTTAGCTTTCCTGGCTAATTAGTTTCTGAGAAGAAGATTTTTAAAGATTTACTGTATATAATCATATGTTTAACTTCAATCCCCCATTGTGGCCCCAACCTACCCCCAGGGGTCATGATTTTCACAACTTTGAATCTTCACTACCTGAGGATGCTTCCACACAAGTTCCAGCTTTGCCTTCGAATTAGTTACTGAGAAGAAGATTTTTAAAGATTTACTGTATATATTCCTATGTTAAACTTCGATCCCCCATTGTGGCCCAACCCTACCCCCGGGGGTCATGATTTTTACAACTTTGAATTTACACTACCTGAGGATGCATCCACACAAGTGTCAGCTTTCCTGGCTGATTAGTTTCTGAGAAGAAGATTTTTAAAGATTTACTTTTTATATTCATATGTTAAACTTCGACCCTCCATTGTGGCCCCACCCTATCCCCAGGGGTCATGATTTTCACATCGTTGAATCTACACTACCTGAGGATGCTTCCACACAAGTTTCAGCTTTCCTGGCCGATTAGTTTCTGAGAAGAGGATTTCTAAAGATTTACTCTATATATTCATTTGTTTACATTTACGGGTTATTGTGAAATTAATGTACGGGGCTTACATACATCATTGCAGGGACTGTCATGCAGTGATGAGGAAATATAGCGCGTATACAGAAGCTGAAATGCTATATACATATATCTGTTATATACACACAGAAGCTGGGTTAGCGCTTTTCAGTACTATCAGTACTTTGATTTAATCTTTAGCTTTTAAGATCTGTGTACAAACATAGAATTGTTAGCAAATCTCTGTATCTTGCTTATAATTCGAAGCAAACACTCAAAAATGGTTAGTAAATAAAAATTGTTAACAATTAAACACAAGAAACATGCACTACATGTATAACAAATAAAGAACACAATTTATTTTTTCGAAATGAATCATATATATACATGTATATACCTACATATTTCCGTAAGCGATATCAAACTCTATTTAAACTGAATAAACTAGAGAAAATGCCGAGCATCTCAACAAAAACCTATTGCATTAATCTACCATTACGCAAAAAATAATGCCGAATTAACGATAGAATGAATTGTATTTCAGAACTCCTACATCAGATTTTGCTTAATTTGTGCAAGTTAACAGTTAACGTAACTGTTTGATTTACCGAAGTCTCTGTTTGATTTGATACGTAAAAATCACGAAATACAGACGACAGTTTCCAGGTTACAAAGCATAAATAATGAAAACGAAACGAAAATCAGAACAAGCTAACATCAACGTCATGTGTGAAAACTGTCAACGCATTGAAATATTTAGCCTCAATTTACTTCACAAAATCGGCACCAATATATTTTTCATGTTTCAAAAATTTCCCTTCATACGCGAACTGTTGCACAACAAGCAAATTCATCATAGTCAGATCGACCCTTTTTCGTATAATGTCATGGCTGCTTTAAACAAAGAGGTAGGTAAGCAAAACCGGGCCGTGGCAAAATAAAAGCCGGGGCAGATCGGCAATCGTCAATTCCAAATACGCATTATTTTGCAGCAATATTTACAGCAAATACAAATATACTGGTCCATCAAATATCCTGAAATTTTAATGAGATTGGCAGATTAATAACTGCTTATCTTTTGTTTTGCCCAGGCTAAGTCTTGTCTACCCATATTACCGGATGCCGAATCCGATTGAAACACGCCTTTCCTTTATTATTATTTTCGTAATAACTCAGATTTGAAACAGAATTAGACCTTAATTTTTGCAATTTATATTTTCCTTCCCATAAGGATAATTTCTGCTAAACTACGTTGAATTGGAATCAGTAGTTCTTGAGAAGAAGATTTTTAAAAATGCACCCCCTTTTTCTACAGTTTCAAGGTTTTCTCCGCTTTGAATACAGATCGGACTTTTATTTCTGCAATTTATATTCGCCCTCCCATAAGGATGCTTTGTGCCAAATTTGGTTGAAATTGGATAAGCGGTTTTAGAGAAGAAGTTCAAAATGTAAAAAGTTTACAGACGGACAGACAGACGGACGGACGGACGGACGGACAGACGGACGACGGACAAAAAGTGATCAGAATAGCTCACTTGAGCTTTCAGCTCAGGTGAGCTAAAAAAGGATATCTTAATATATATCTTGATTTTAGAATTCAATAAAATTATCATAAATCATTGTGTACGGTATTTTAACCAAAATAAAGTATGAATATTATATATTTTAAATCCATATTTCAAAGAATGTACACAATACTACACATCATTCAAAATTGACCTTAACTTCAAAACAAAGTTCATTTGCAGACACAGGCAGTGCAGTAATTAATCTCAATGTGACAGATAAAGATAAAGCTTAGGATTTTCTTCCTGTGGAAGGTTAATTAATCCCAAAGGACAAATATTGCACAGCCTTCCAAGTATACAATGGTAACATTCTCAGCAGTTATCTCTCTTTGCCCATTTATTATTATGCATAGTTAAAGCTGACATGAATTCATAAATACGTATTATTTCCCTTTTATCTCCAACTACCGCCATATAAGTTGTCGATTTCTATTGTTCTGCTCATCGCTACACACCCCCTATATAAGGCCGAGAGCACTATTCATGCTTCACCGCATTCCGGAATTTCGTACACCGGAACACGTTACCTTGGACGAAAAGACATGGAGAAACGCTATTTGAACAAAAATAACATGACAACCACTGCACTGGAAGATATATCCAATAAACGACGAAACAAGACAGACTGAAATCCAGGCGCAGATACTTAAAAAATTCCTCGATAATTGTAGACCGTTTTCCTGTGTATGTTATAACATCGCACATGCGCGAACCATACACAGTGGCAGATCGAGCAATGTCAATTATCGCTTGGATTTTAGAAATGGGGCGTTTTTGTAGGAACAGATGGAAACGATGTTACATTGTTACTTTCTTATATTTACTATCCTTTAGCTACTGTGTTGGATGTTGTGCCGCCGGGGTTTTTCAAGAAGATGCATACGTTATGCACTCTGTATGAATGACACACGTGTTCGATGTGCATGCGAAGTAAGGAAGCACTGTCTGCGCAAAATAATACGGATACCTCGGAAATCCTTTCAAAGAATAAAATATATTTTGTATTTCATTGATATTTGTTTTCTTTATTGCAACATTTTACTACAATGTACAGTATATGCATTTGGAAGTCCGTGCAACCTGAATGCCTCGATCGGAAAGCAACCGACCGTAACTTTCTCGCCCGGTATATATACCCCAGTTGCAGTAGAGGAGCGATCGAAACTAATATGGCGACCAAATGCTTTTATGAATTCATGTCAGCTTTAAGGAATCTACCCCAACACCCCAGCTCCAAACCAGAAGACATAGAGAACCAAACTTAGCATCAAAATATGTATTTCTGCCTACTGAACTACCATACCAAATTTGAACTTGATTGGGCAACCATGAAAAAAGTTATTAGAAAAAAACAGAAAATTTGTGGACGGAAGAGTGACAGACGGACAGACAGAAGGATGGACGGACAGAGTGATTACTATAGGGCACCCGCAAATCCTTGCAGGGCCCTAATGAGTATTGAAACTCATATATTTTGACTGACATTCACACATTGACCATCTTAGTACATAAGAGTGGGTACTTACAAAGTAATTCATTCTATGTTTGAAGCCGGTGGCGTGTGACAGGACCGTATTCATGTCACACTTGGATTCACACAAGTTACAGACGTATGTCGGCCGAATAGATGGGTCAGATTTCTGGAACTCAGTGAAATATTGCAAACCTGTAAAACAGATGAAAAAAAACATGTATTAAATTATTTTTTGTTAAGATAAAATTACAGGCAAAGATCAGATGGCAAACTGTAAGACTTTTAAAAATGATAAATATATCAATTTTGAAAATACAATCATAGATCTAGACGAAGATTAGCTGGCATTCTGGAAACCTGAAAACATACCTATGACATATAATATCAAATTATAGGCAAAGTTATATACATGCATTATTATACATGTATTATATAATATTAATAGGTTATTTTTGCCCCTTGTTATTTTTTGCCCTTCTACACTTGCAAACAGTTTCGCGCTGTCTTGATTTCATCATGATACAGTTGTCTTACCCGTAAAAGAGATACAAATTGAGACATTGGAATTCGCCCAGTCTTAAATTTGCCCACTGACAACGAGGGCGAAATGGGTGAAAATAAAATGAGGGCAAATATTTCACTGCATACAAAACATGGATCGCTACATCCCAGACTGACCTTAACATATTCTCTTTTAAGAAGTGGACAGGCATGGCCTCCATGTATTGGATGAAGGTTATTTATGTACATGCCTGTCCACTTGTCTAAAAGGTGTAGCCTTACCAATGATAGGGAGATCTGACTATTTACATCTTTACATGCCTGTCCACTTGTCTAAAGGGTGTAGCCTTACCAATGATAGGGAGATCTGACTATTTACATCTTTACATGCCTGTCCACTTGTCTAAAGGGTGTAGCCTTACCAATGATAGGGAGATCTGACTATTTACATCTTTACATGCCTGTCCACTTGTCTAAAGAGTGTAGCCTTACCAATGATAGGGAGATCTGACTATTTACATCTTTACATGCCTGTCCACTTGTCTAAAGAGTGTAGCCTTACCAATGATAGGTAGATCTGACTATTTACATCTTTACATGCCTGTCCACTTGTCTAAAGAGTGTAGCCTTACCAATGATAGGGAGATCTGACTATTTACATCTTTACAAGCCTGTCCACTTGTCTAAAGGGTGTAGCCTTACCAATGATTGGAAGATCTGACTATTTACATCTTTACATGCCTGTCCACTTGTCTAAAGAGTGTAGCCTTACCAATGATTGGTAGATCTGACTATTTACATCTTTACATGCCTGTCCACTTGTCTAAAGAGTGTAGCCTTACCAATGATTTGTAGATCTGACTATTTACATCTTTACATGCCTGTCCACTTGTCTAATGGGTGTGTAGCCTTACCAATGATTGGCAGATCAGACTTTCTGATGACGTGCTCTACTCTGGAGGGTTGAGAACAGACTACCATTTTCTTCCTGTCCTCCTTAAACTCTGCTCCTGGATCTGTAAATAAAAATATTGTTAAATACCATATACACCTAACAATAAATCAAAACAAAACAAAAATAAAATTTAGTATACCTTTGTCCTCGTTATACATTTTACAAAAACGATCTTTTGATAAATATTTTTTTAATAAGATTATCAGAACAAATATGTATTTCAAATGTTTTATTTTCCATAGAACAGCTTTTAAAATGTAGATTCTTTTTACTTTCAATAATTTTTTAAAATTATTGTTATTAATTGATCTTCAATTTTTTACAGTTTATATTCCTATATCAATAAAAAAAATTCTATTGAATAAATTACATATCTTTCTCTCTCTCAATTCACTCCATCTTGCATTCTTATGACTTGATCAGTTTATTCACTCCTTCTCTCAATATTTAAATTCATGTGTGCATGTTTTAAAGCTATTTATTTATGCATTTGTCATACTCAAATTTCAATGAACTTTATTTCAGAATTACAACAAATCTATTCTCTTGTTAGAGATTCTATAATTTAAACATACAAATTTTTTTTATCAACAAAAAATGAATTTCGGAAAATTCATTTTTTTTATCAATGATATCAAAATGTCTCATTATTTTCTTTTTGATGGGCATCAAATCATTATTTTATGATGGACTTCAAAACGTTTAAAAAATTCTGAAATGCTTCAGAATTTTTCAATTCCCAAAGTAAAAACCATTTGGGAATTATCACAATTTGATTCCAGCCACAGACCAAGAATGCTTTATTTTCCAAATATCTAATTTGGAACTTTAAACTTCCTCAAAGGTTATCTGCCCTTTGAGTATACTTTTTAAATATACAACGAACATTCACCATTTCTAAATACCTGTTTAGAAATGTATTTTAGGTCTTTCATACTTACCCCCTTTTCCGAGAAAAAATTTCTGTTAAAGAAAATAAACAGAAAATATGTAAATTTATTCATGAATATTAAAGTATTATATTTTGTAAATCAACACAATGAAATTAGAATCTGTAAAAAATCAAATATAATGCAAGTATACACAATATATAATTTGTTGAAGTCAATATATTATTTTTCCAATTACCTGGTAATTAGTACGATAAATTAATCAATATAATTTATCTGAAGAACTGCAGTCACTGTACTGAATTTATTTTGTTTTACAGATGTAAAATGAATTCAATTTGCATTAAAAATGAAATACATGATCTTTTAAATAATTGTTTTTAAATTTTAGCAATCGTTTCTAATCAATTTTAATTTCCAAAGATGTAAGGAAAAACAAAAATTATTTATAGATGTATAATTTTGTAGAGTCCATGCCATATCATAACATATATCATATCATGTTATTATACCTCTACTTATTTTTCACTACATGAGAGTAATTTGATATATTTTACTGATTCCCTGACAGACTGATTCCCTGCAAAAAGGTGCGTCAGTTCGATGAACTGATATACCCATATTCAGAACACTTAGTATTTTCTTTTCACCAATTGAAAGGAAAAGTTCCAAAATATTCCGAATAAAATTATGAATATTCGATTCATAACCACATTTAATTCATGTTGCTTTTTGATTGGCTATACGTATTCATCTTTTTCGTATAGCATAACTTGCCTACGTCACAGTACATCACATGTGCAATTACATTTTTTTTTATCAGGAACTTGCTCTCGGGGAATTGGAATCTTGCTGATTCCCTTAATGGTATACTTTAATTGAATACTATTGCATTAACCTCAAATTTTTACTGTTACCGGAAAATTAATTATAATAATCTAACAATATAATAAAAACATAATTAATCAATAAAAATTGTCAAAATTAATGTTAATTAACAATTAATTTGAAAATTCAGTAATACAGAACACTTTAAACCAACTTTATTTCCAGATTTTTAAGAAATAAACAGCAATTTAAAAAGTTCACTGGGATATGAACTTGGTTGGTCACGTGATCAAATCCTGTGAAGCCTGAAGGCCAAATTATGTGGCAGTGCGAGTTTCTTTACTTATGTCGCAGTTGTCATATAAAAGTTTTATATTTTGCGTATGTATATTTGGCTAGCATTGCCAATCGAGGGTGAATAAGAGGTGAATAAGTGAATGTATGAATGAGTTTTGGTTAGTCACGTGAGGATTTTGTTTACGGGTGTATGTTGACCATGTGTTTATTCTTTACTACATGTACTATATTACAGCTGACCAATAGAAATTTACGACTGAATTCATTAATATATATGACTTTACTAACTCACTATAAATAGCGTAAATCCCGCCAATTCCCCAACCCCCACGACTTTTATCTTTATGGTAGAAACAGTGAAGTGTATCTTTACCTTACCTGTACAAGATATTTCATATATTTTGTAAACTCATAGTCGTGGATACCTGGTAAGCTTCCGTTTACCTTGTAATTGAAATTTATTAATTGTAAATTACTTTTATTTCGTTTTATCCAAATTTTCTAAATTATCATGCGATGTTGCGTATGAATTGTGTAACTGATTGTGAGTGTGATTGTACTGATAGGTTTTATTTATTAATATACATTAACAATCCTCGAAATAAAGAACCAGTGAATAGCTGAAATCAATACCAGGGATTCAGTGTTATTTATTCATACAAGACCCTGCGACACTTAAATATACATGTACACTTCATGTATATAAGCTTTAAAATACCACCGTTTATTTTAAAGCCTGCACGAATCCATTATTTCTTGATAAGAAATAACATTATCAAGAAATGAATGTTTTGGGCTACACACAGTACTTCTACAGAGGGACAGTACAATAATTCACAACTTAGGTTAACTTTGAATTCAACGGACCATTCACAACTTAGGTTAACTTTGAATTCAATGGACCATTCACAACTTATGTTAACGTTGAATTCAACAAGTTCATGAATTCCATCCTCTTCAATGCCATTTTCTCTAAACATATGGGATTGAATATGGAGAAATATATCAGAATTCTAATGGAAGACATTCTAATCATATATTACATGTACCGTATCCTAACATGCAATACACTATGACTTTTAAACTGATGTTTTATTCACAAAATTTAATGCCCTGTTTTTAAATTGGCAACACTAGTCAACAAAATAAATTAAGGTACAAAATTAATGAACTGTATGTACACAACTATTTATGCTATTCAAAATGTTTTTAAAGGAGCTTTCAGACAGAATGGATACCTAAATAATCAGAGCACCATTTTATCATCTGTTATCCATTTCTTTGTATTGAGCTTGTCTTTTGTTTGTGTCATTTTTTGTTGTTGTATTTTTTTTGGTTTTTTTTTTTGGGGGGGGGGGGGTTATAAACAATATCACTCTTGTATGTAAAATGACCAATGTGGAATTCATGTAATACATGAATTCCACATTATGTTTTATTAAATATTTGAAACTGTATTTATCACATTTAAATTTCATAGTGTAATAGAATTCAAATTTATAGATTTTTAGGTAGGAATTTCCATTTCACATCCATTTCAAACAAAAGTTTTAATTGCTGTCTTTTTCCGATTTTCGGATTTATCAATATTTCTGCTGTTTTAAAATGGTTTAATTTATTTGTTTAAAAATCCTTTTAATTGTTGCACAATTACACTTCAGGAAGCAAACAACCTTATTTGCTAACAGTTTTTATGCTGATAGAATCTCTCCAAAGTGTTTTAAAAATCTGTTCAATATTTTTCATATTTTTCCCTCTTTCACTTCTTTCTCAACAATCACACACACTTTCATTATTACCAAAAATTCTTTCCAGAATAAAATCACAAAATAACAATTCAAATAACATGAAAAACTGGGTCTTCTTCTTCTCCTTGTCAACCTACCATTCTATGCTTGGTTCCTTCAACATGCATTTCAAAGTTCTTCTGACTCGTGCAGTTGACATCGCAGACCTGTGGATTCCAAAAAACACATTTTTTTAGCACCATCAATTGGTGAAGTTTTATTAGCCAGATATCAAAATAAGCTATTTTACTCATATTTCAACTTAAGTTTCTTTATCACTTTAGCCCCCTAGTCCCCCCCCCACCCCCCACCCCCAAAAAAAAATAAATTACAGTTAAATATCGATATCTCGAAGTTCGGGGGACCATGGAAAAACTTCGAGATATCCGGGTGTTCGAGATATCCGAAGTCGAAATTCTTCGACTCCATTAGCGTTTTTGTCCTGACATGTTTACACAGGAAGTCCTTATATGCACTATAATTTGAGAACCGGTATGAACGGAAAAAAAAGACGGAATATTGAAACGATGTTTTATTTATAGACATTTATAGACATTTATAGACATTGCACATATACACTTAAATAAGAATTTATATGAAACGTTACAATTATTTTAAATAACAGTTAATCAAACATACAAGCATAATGTACATGTATACAACTTTTCAGAATATAAATAAATCACGTTCACAGTATTGTCAAATTTATCATGATTTAGTGTGTGTTATTAAATATTTTTTTGGTATATTATTCATTAAGTAGAAGTTCACTTTGATCATGCATCGATATCGATTATACGATAATTTACGCTGCGCTATTTGGTAATTGAGTGACCGTGAACTTGTTTGCTTTATAAGTAGCGTGCATCATTATTCATATTATCGGTAATGTTAGGGGTGCTTACTTTTGGGAGCTGTGAACTTGTTTGTTTTATCAATCACCGGAGTGTATACCCAAGCTGTTATAACAATTACCGTGTCATCGATAGCTGCACTGGCTAAGCGTGGAGTTAATAGACTATCAGTCTTGAGAAAAGGTGTGAATTGCCGCGGGCGAGAATAACGAGGACACGAAATGCGGGGTGCGATTAGCAGACCGGAAAATTGACTTCACTTCGAGATAACCCAGGTAAAATTTGCTATTGGGACCGTAAACATACTTCGACATAAGCTGGGTATTCGAGATAACCGTATTCGAGATATCAGTAGTTTTTTAAATCATATATATAGGGAAAACGGCCGGGACCGGCGGCCGATTTCGACATAACCGGGGTATTCGAGATATCCCATGTTCGAGATACCGATATTTACCTGTACATTTCCATAAAAATAGAAAACATTAACTCTGCCAGTGAATTGTCACTACAACAGCATCAAAGTTATTGAGAAACAGTCAATCTCTACAATATGACAGATAAAAGAACTATATATGATATGAGTTAAATTTGGCCCCCATAATTCGCCATTTTCTAAAGTGTTTCTGGTACAATAAAATGTTATGTTATATTTTAGAAAAAATATATTTTTTACTTATTTATTTAATTTATTTGCACTCACTTGCAGTATATGACGTCAGAAGTGAAGCTGTTTTTATAATTCAACCAAAATCAGTCAAAAATTGACAGTTTTCTTATTGTTTTATCGATGGGAAATATAGAGCGCATGCTTGAACAACGAAATTTTTTTTTTCACTAATTAGCCTTGGCTAGATACATTTCTGATTAAAATATTTTGTTTGTTCAAGCATGCACTCTATGTTTCCTGCAAGAAAAACTGCTTGAAAAATTGCAAAATTGGCGGGAAAAGGTTGTCTTCGCGATGTCATATTTCTAAATTGTGGGCAGTTGAATCAAAATGAACATTATGTAAAAACATCACATATATATCTGTACAAAGAAAACAAAGAATTACAGTAAAATGATGATGTTCATTTTAGGGGGCCATTATAGACCCATATCATATATAGTCCTTTACCCAGCACACATATAATACATGAATTTCAAACAGACCTTGCAGTAAAAGTCACTCGGGAATTGAGGCTTTCCAAGTGTATCTGGGTCAATGTCCCTCTCGCTTGCTGGAATTTTCTCGGGGGGCTCCATCCAGTTACTTGTGTAAAAGTTGTAGTCATCCTGACCTTCCCCTCCCTCCATGTTGCTGTCGTCATAGGCCCTGCCCTGACCATAGTTTTCCTCCCGGCGGCCGTAATCCTGGAAGCCACCTCCTCTCTCATTGTACCCAGAATACCCCTCCACTTCCTGTTCCTGTCTGCCTCTCTGGCCCAGTTCTATTGCGTTTGCATCGCTGAAATTTATACCATACCTATTGTGACCTTGGCCTCTCCCTTGTCCAAATGAACCTCTGAAATTCTGCCCTTGACTCTGTCCTCTGCCATGACCTTGATCAAAATGACCTCTGCCATGACCTTGATCAAAATGACCTCTGCCATGACCTTGATCAAAATTACCCCTCTTGGCCAGTGACTGGTACCCCCCTAGATTAATTCCCCTCCCTATGCCTCGTTTGGGATTGAATCCAACCTGACGCAAATACTCCATGTCCCTCTCTGAGGCCAAATTTTCCATTTTGGAAGTTGATGCAGGTGAAAATGTCACTGCCCCATCTGAAATATCAAGAAGAAACATTTTTTATTTCTCATGACACACTCTGCTGACCTCTGTTATGTATAATGTTATTGTAAAAAGAAAAATTCCAAAACCATGAACTATGGTTTATGTGGGTTTTTTTAGCTGAATGATTTTTTAATGAAGATAAAATTCTACTGTAGATTTAGGTCATTAAAATACAGAGCCAAACATAATACATTTATATTTAGAACTATTGGAAAATAAATAAATTTAATTTTATCAGTATCTCAAATTTATAAAAGGAAAATTCACGCAGACCCCATACCTTTTTCTTCATCCATTGTTTGACTTGTATTGTTGTCTTTTTCTGCCTCCATTACTTTCTGAGTGTGGAGTAAGCCTCTTGTGTGTTTCCAGTATGCCTGAAACCAATCAAATTTTTCCCTGAAGTCAAGGCATTTCAGTTTTATAGATAAACCTGTGTCATCTGAATGTCTCAATATGGTTCACTTTCAAAAAATATTTTGTGGAGCATAAGAAATGAAATTGAAAAAAAAAGCCATAAATGTATTTTGTTGAGCAAGGTGCCCATTAATGTGCGTTCATTGAATGAACATGCTATGGCAACTCAATTTCACAGTGAAAGCTTTTTGAGTGTCCCTTCAACTCACCTTTTTTACATTTCATTATCAAAAGCATAACTTTTAAGAAATAGAATAACCTCCAAATTTTATTGACAATTCTACTTCAATTTCTGTTTATAAACTTCAAGGGTTAACAACTAACCTCATCACTTTCAAATGGCATTTTACAATAATGACAAAAGCCTGTATTTTCTTCCTCTTCTTCCACTCCTCCACCTTCTTCCATCCCCTGACCTCCCCATCCTCCTGAGTCATTTCCTCCATAATTTTCATCTTCTACAACATGTTCTTGACTATGGAAGGTCTCTTGAGTTGACTGCTGGTGAGTTTCTTCAACATCTTTAGAAAATGGCTCCTGATTGGCTGATTCATCATAGTATGGATTCTGATTGGCTGACTCCGTTGGAAATTCAAAATCATTCTGATTGGTTGTTTGTTCAGAAAAGGAGTCCTGATTGGATGATTCATTAATGTTGGAGTCCTGATTGGATATATCTTCATAAAATGAACTAGGATTGAAACTTGGCTTGGTGATCAATTGTTTATCAGAACCTGAATTTGAATCAGGATTTTTAATCAGTGGTTTCTGAGAACTGGAATTGGAATCGGACTTGTTTATAACCTTTTTATCAGAACTTAAAGTTGAAAATGGCTTGTTTATCTGTTTTTCAGAACTTGTGTCCTTGCTTTTAATTTGCCCTGAATTAGTGTTTTCTCCATCTGACACACCTAGAGTAAAAAAGCATGAAAACATGAAATAAACATTCGTGAAATTTAATATTATTATGTATACAAGCATTAATCAGCCATTAAAACAAGTTATAAGCACTTTTTAAATTTCAATTTGACATGCCAGAATTAAATGTGTTGGTCATTATGATGTCTTAAGGTCAAGATCTAGTAAATGAAAGGTGCCTACAGGTTTATGAAATTCAAGATATAAATTCTTTTAATGATGCTTCATAACATATATTTGTTTCATAGGGTGTACCGGGGCTTTAATTTTTGGTAAACACAATGAAAAATCATGTTTTAAACAACCATTTTTTTATGAAATATGAAGGATAAAAGAAACAAATATTGGAGTTTTGTCCATTTTTGACTAATGAAATATATCTAGATTGCCTGCAGTCTCTCCAAATATCTACATTAAACAAGCTCTCGACCTCCTCTTTAAATGTTTCGATGTCAAATTGAATATAGGTACCGGGATTACTTTTCCCGTGAATATAGAATGTCAAAATATTGTTTTATTTTCCACACAATTCCTTTAAAGTCGTAAAATACGGGAAAAGATTCATCAATTGAAATCAATTATGACGTCATAATGGTTCTAGCACCAAAAAGACACGCTGGAATCATTTACTAGATCTTGACCTTAATTAAATAAGTCATTTTTTTCTTATTTCGATCCTGATGAGCTAGGAAAATTGTAGCTATGAAATGAGTTACAAGTGAATCAGCAAGGATACTTATTGTTATTTATGCTTGTGGTAAAGTATGCGTTTTCTGGAGTGAACCAATATGTGTGGGTAAAAATAAAAAACATTACATATTTTCCCTCACGTTTGCAAATTTAGTGTCACATTATGGGGCCAGTGATGGGGTTTAAAAGAAAACCAGAAGCAAGTAAAGTGAAGATACATGTACCAGTAGAAAAATGTCTGTGCATGGACATGGTGGAATTTTTTGAAATTGAATATTTGTCCAGAATGTGTTGGTAATAAGATTAATAATTAAGTTCAAAATAAGTGCTCGTGATTTTGCCCCGTAAATTGCAACTTTTTTAAAACGTTTACCAAAAACTGTATTTACCAGGTCATCCATCCAATTTTTTTTAGACGAAAGTCTGTCCCAAGATACGTATGCCGCACATTTTCCCAAATTATACTATAATTATAAATATCTGTTTTCAAAACGATGTCCATACAATAGTATGAAAAAATCACAAGATTTCCCCTTTGAAACGCCCCTCTAGCTTCTCGAGTTTCAATACACTTCTAAGAATATCAAGTCTGCACAGTACAAGGATTTTGTATTGCATGAAAGATGAAAGTACCCAGTTTATAACGTTGAAAAATTGTGCAAGGTATTTCGAGTGACTTCAGAATGAAGAAAAGATGTAAACATTTCTCCGTAAGATATCTGTTTTCATTCCAGACTTGTGATTTTTCTGAGTGAAAAATGATTTGTTGATGAAGGTATCTTGGGAGTTTTTCCTTTCATCGATTTCAATTGCACTTTTTTCACAGGTATGTGTATTTTTTATTAAAAATTGTCCAAATGTGTGGCATAAATATCCTGGGACAGACTATAGTCACGATAAATCTTGCTGAGATTACCTACAGTTTTGATGTAGACACTTCATGGTAACTTAAAACTGCTGCAGGGCAATTAAATTAATAAATCTTGCTGAAGTTGGTGAAAAATTAAATAACGTAGATTAAACAATTGACATAATGTCATAACACCAAGCGCTTTGATCACAAACTACAGTCGCCGCAGTTTGACTACATTAATGAGATCGAGCTCACTTAAGTCCAACTGAAATAAAACCGTTGTCCAACCAACGGAGATACTCTTGTCTGACTCTGGTCAGGTAGTTTAAAGATGGTGGCGGAAAGCAAAACCTCCAAATTTTGCTTTTTTTAAATCAGCACAACATGCAATCTGTTAAATTTTAGGCGCACACATATTATTTTATGTGTATTGTCCTTCCTTTTTCATGAACAATAAAATCATCTCATTTTTTATTACCAGACATCGAAAAATGTGCGTTCACCATACGTTTTCCTTACTACTTAAGTTGATGATCGAACTGGCGGTGGCCCTATGTCATTCTGCCCTGCAAACGAGCATTACCGCAGTTACCATGAAGAAAAGCTACGTGTAAACTTCCAGAAATGCCATTAGCATAGCGTCTGTGTTAAAATGAAAATATAAGGCAGTCTATGGGTTTGTACCTTTTACATCTGTAGGAGGTGTTTCAACCTCGCTGCGGGGAATCATTGGGGTAGCTTTAAAACCCCTGAATGGTGTATTGAATGCACCTCTGGGAGTAAACTGTCGTGGTCTAGGAGCCCTCGATGCTTCAAAACTAGGTCTAGGGGGCGCAGCTAATAGCCCTCTGGACGGACGCACTGCAGGGGCTCTTGGTCGAAGGAGGGCAGGGCCGCCTGGGCGAGGGTACTGAAATCTCGCTGCATGTCCAGGGAATCTACCTCTTCCACGATACTCCATATTGATAAACTGGTTCTCTACGGTAATGCGAACCAGTCAACAACCGTGAGTATTTGCTAAACTAGGACTGACTTTACTTCCCGGATTGATAAATTCGATTTTTGTGGTACACATATTTGAATGTATTCATAGTGCATGTATTCTTGTTTTATGTAATATCTGTGTTTTTTTTGTTTTTTTTATAGCAAAAACCAAGTAAGAAATTAACACGTGTTCATAAAAGAGAATAGAAGACAGCATGCAGACACGGTATCCGATGCATCATATCTTAGGAACAACATGTACAAACACAAACACAAATATGTTATTGGCACAGACACAATTACAATAATTGGCAAAGGCCCAACATATGCATATTAAAAACAGAAGTATTGTTTTTATTACCTATCAATATGGAAGTTATACGTGTGCAATGGATATTTTACATTCACATGAGAGGGAAATAGTTCTGACAATTAAGTTTGTGCAATGTTTCTGTATGATATACATTTATTAATAGATGAGAGAGTCATTTTCATTACTTGAAGATTTACAGAAAACAGAAAACAGAGCGTAGCCTTAAGGATATCTGACATATATCTGACATATCTGTACATCCACTAGAATAATGATCCTGAAAGAATGTTTTTGTCTAAATTCCTATTTTCAAAGCTTTCTCAGATTTACATGTAGCTGTGTTGTTGTTTTTTAATACCTTTAGAAAAAGACAGCAATTCCTACAGTCCTAGTTTCTTTACAAACTGAATCAGTTTGTTGGGTTGTCTAAGAATGAATGAACGTTCCGCCCCCACCTTTTACACTGCTCCACTGCCAAATATAAACTGATGAATTGAACATACTTTTTTGTGTGCAAAATTAACGCTCTCTCAAGCCATCGTCTTAAGCTTCCTATGTACAAGTAAGATTATTGCAGAAGATAATATCCTCATTGATTTTTCCACATCACCAGGAATCACTTGAATTTTAGAACATGAAAAGTCGGATGAAAATTATTCACATATATTTTTAGGACCCTTGAAGTTACATTGATTTTATTATTGAATTTAAATAGCTTATTAATAATCAAAGTTTAAGTGGCTCAGGAGTTAATCTACATGACTTTATTAAGTCAGGCTAGACTATTTTCGATTTTGGATGTATATTTACTTAACTTCTGGAATAAAATACTAGGTTTATAATATTTTTCGTGATTGATTACTTGTTATATTTTTCGTTTAATTTGTTTTCCAATATATTGTCAGTAGATATTGCAGGGAATTAGAATTAGTTATCTGTTTGAATAACGTCAATTTAAAAAAAACAAAAACATGTAGCTTATGTATTACATGTAGGTACCTGAATGACAACCGAGAACAATATTTAAAATATGAAACAGATTAAAACTATGTGTGTGTGTGTATATATATATATATATATATATATATATATATATATATATATATATATATATATATATATATATATATATATATATATATGGTATTTAAAAATGATAAGATATGAAACAGACTTAGCTATATGACTGACACGTAACTTTAATTCACATCATTTTTTTCTCATTTTACAGAGATATTGAAAACCATCAAAGTTGCAAGAATAGTCATGTAACTTTTCCAACCGATACAAGGCAACACAGTTTTCATCACCGTCCATATCTGGTTGGGATTCATCCCATTTTGGATATAGAATTGGTTTCCCGCTGGTATACGTAAATAAGGAGGATGTCAGATTGCGATGAGCACCGATCCAAAGAGAACAGCTAGAGCGCAATGGGCATTGTTTTTCAACTGGAATGAAATTAGATTACAAAATATAATATATAACCATCATATTACCATTCAGTATCGCATGAAGGTACATCAGTTTAATCTAAATGATAAAATGGGCAATAACTTGGTAAAAAAATGATAAATTGTAAAATTCAAACTATTTATTATCACCAATTTCCCTTTAACATATAGCAAAGTATTTTTCTATATATGCAAGCTTGTCGCATAAACTATTTCATAACTTATCGAGATATTATATTATTTTAAGTTGTAGAACTTGTTTATCAGTCGTTGTCAATGAAGCTAAGTTTAACTGTAATGTTAATAACTATGATGCATGTATTACATGTACTAAGATAACCCCGTGTTAATCGCAAACAGAACACTATTTGACACACAATAAGTCAAATAAAATCCCACTTTGTATCAAAAACACCCCAATAGACTAAAATCACCAGCACCAAAAATTTACGTGGTCATGGCCTCTGGTGTCACATGACTTTTTTTTCAGACCCCCCCCCCCCCCCCCCGTGTTAAATTCAAACTGATATACCGGAGAACACTCAAATTCAGATGTAATTATCAATAAGATTTAAGTCTGGTAATTATTTAGGGATAAGGAATCATTTTTTTTAGTATTATGATATGATCAAATACAGTATGGGCCGGGGTGATCGAATCCCGAATCAAATTCCGAATCAAACTTAGTTAAATAACACATGTAGTGAAAAGTAAATTCAGAAACATTGGTAATGTTAATATTATAATATCTCCAATGCATCATTTAAAACGAATACTGTAATGTAAGACTTAGTATAAATGAAAAAAAAATATTCTTTTTTAAAATGCAAGAAATATTTTATATCTCACTTTAAAAAAAGCAATAGATGCTCAATTGAAATGCAGGTGCTACTGTATGTCTTTCAAATTTGGCTTCTTTTTTTCTTTACATGTATATATTTTGAAAATCAAAACGAGTGTTAGAAAGCGCTTACAAATTATATTTTAAAATAGATATGAAGTATGAAAATATAAATTGAACAATTTTGCAAAATATCAACGAAAGAGTCTGACATGACCCGAAATTGGCGACTTCACTATATACAAAGCCTAACATTATATAACAAAGATTCAATCAAATTTCAAGTAACTTGACTAGTTCAATTAATCACGTGATCACTTACCTCCTGTTTCTGGCAAAAGGAATGAATCTTTGACCCAGTCCTCTTCCGTTTGAGAATATATTTCTATCAGGGAGGCATCACTACTATTGCAATAAGCCTGCAGTTTAGAATAATAGCAATGTTGAAAGTGAAAATGTAGACAGCAATTAGCCACAACAATTTTCTTTATCATAAGACACAGTTCATCCGTTCTTTATGGCGTGTTGTTGTCAAAGTAACTTTATCTGTAACAGTTGGGGGAAATTGCATCCAAAAATACGAAAGTACAACTGTAACTCAACGATCAATTATTTTTTAATTTTGGGGAAAAATTCAAAAGTGAATTGTCAGTAAGGAAATGATACAAACCAATACTCTATGAATTACTACAGGTAGCTATTGTGCATTGAAAGTTTTTCATCAATTTAAACTAAACTGTAAAAGTTTATTTTTTATAACATCTTGATTACACCCGGATGTTTCTAGAATATGCAACAGAAAGGACAGGAATTGACAATAATACAGGTATTACCTCTGCCTGGTTCCATGTTGTTCCAATGGCACTGAAATAGTAACAATAACCAGCGAAAAGTGTCCAACCTTTTCTGCATGCTATAAAAAACCCAAAGTGTAAGCATCGTTATATCAATTTATTTTCAAGCACTCTCGTATCCTTAGTAATTGATTGATATGCAAAACAATCAAGCATATCAAACACGTTATCAATATAATTATTCACAATTTCAATTTTTTTAAAATGAATAAAACCACTGAATTTAGGCATGATGTATACATATATTCCTGACAATCAATGTAAATACACGTATACCTGGTCTTTAATTTCAATACACAAAAATCGAACTACATGTATTCACATCCAATTAAGCATTAAATCCTTAGTTTTTGAAAGAAATAGTATCACAACTGCAGCGGTGTGTGCATACAAATTTTCATAACGCACGTTGAATTCTTAGAATTTGAAAGAAATAGTCTCATAACTCCAGCGTAGTGAGCATACACATTTCCATAAGGTGCGTTATTATGCACACAATGCACCCACCGCTGCAATTATGAGACTATCTCTTTAAAAAACTAAGGCTTAATGCTTATATTTACATTTTTTAACTTCTTGCCTGCTCTGCAAATGTTATTTATACTTCAAACATTCTTTTTTTATCATAAGGGTAAGTTCATAATGTTTATTACATTTTACTTTATATTCTATAATAAATGTCATGTGACTAATAAAAGCCGCGTGATCAACGTCTTGTCTCCCCTTCAGGGTAGAGATTTAGATACCTTCTTTGACCTCAAGTAACTCCCACCCAGAAGGGATCCCTACCAGGTTTTGTAGTGTATACATTGTATCTATTAAACCTTAAAAATGTAAAGGTATAATACGACAAGTTTAATCACCTTCAGTGTCCTCCAATAACTCCCATCCAGAAGGGATCCCTACCAGGTTTTTGTTCACCAGTTTATCTGTTGGGCGACATCTGAGAAGTTTGCAAAGTTTCATGGCGTCATTATAATAAATAGCTGCGCATTCCGGAAGACGGTTAACGCATCTATAGGCACACCCCAAGCGGTTTAAAACATTGGCAGCTTTTATGAAACATGTAGTAGTTTCCTTCTGCACTGCTTTGTTTGAGGAGACCCTGTTTAGAAAAATCCTTTGATTTTCTCCAATAACCAACATTTCTTTTAAATACAACGCCGAATACAGAAAGAGGCAAATCACTAACCATTTCTGCCTTCTCCAAAATTTCATTAGCATCGTCATGTTTTGAACTTTGAGTGAATAGTAGTTAGTCTTGCATTTGACTTTTATTCTTAAGGAATGATGCCCTGTTTCTTAAAATGATGTTTAAAAACAATTCAAGGATTATATTGATCATGTAGCTAATGGAGATTTTGAATTAAATTAGGCTTTAAGCTATACGTAAAATGAAAAGATTAAAGAGCTTATGATGTTGCGACGCGAGGTGAACTCGTCAATACAATTTTAATAGGGTACGTGGTTTTTATTGTGAATATGATAAAATAAGTAATCCTTACTGAATCACACACATTAACACAATCTCCTTTGAATGTTGTAAATCCCAAGAATTCGAATGTAATGATATATTGAAAAACCTTTACTCTTATTTATAAAATAAGAACCAATTCTATTCTACCATTTCTATATAATTAAAAACATGTAAAAATAAATGAATGAAATTGAACACATTTAATCCCAATTCTTTAAATCCTAGTTATGATTTATTTTACCCAAAACTTAACAAAATCCAACTTAATGACCAAGATAAATCTAATAAAATGATTTAATATACCATCAATATTTGAATTTTACCAAACACCAGAACTTGCAACTTGGTAAATATTTCGGTGAAGTTCGGTGTAAAATTAACGAGATTCTAGTTCACCGACTACACCTTTTGAAATAATTTAGGTGCAATCGGAGAAATCCTAACTAAAATAATAAAAGGGGGGTGGGGGGTGCTGCTATTTCAATATATTAGCAAACACCCTATAATTTCACCGACACCGACTGGTGTTAAATAAGTTTACCAGAGATCTCGGTGAAATAGTTGGTGTCACTTGGTAAATCCCTAAGAAAACCCAATTCATTACCAAATCTCCACGCGCTCGCCTTAATTGTTCCTCCGACGTCTTCAAAACCAACAAGACTACAGTTATTTAATGAAAATTTACCCCCTTTTATACCAGGCCAACCAACCCGCAATCACAGATACAAATGGACAATTCATAGAGATGCTCCTCGCAAACTCCCCCCTCCCAGACTAACCCCTGCTGTGATTCAAGAAGTTGGGTAGCACTGAAAACAATTTAACAAAAAACATAAAGCAATCTTTACAAAGCAATTCACTACTGCAGAAATCATTTAATTAACTTTAAACTATAATATTTCATAATATACTAAAAGTTACAATGTAATTAAATCACAATGATTATGTTCTTTAATTTTATAACATTGTTCAGTAAAACATTTCAGAGATTTTGATTATGATAAGAGTGGTATTATTTTAATTCCCAGATGCATGAATTTTTTTTATCATCAACACATACCAATACATTGAACACCAAGTAAACTTAAAGTTAATGCAATTAATATCACAAGTACTAGAGAAATGGTCAAACACCTCAGTTTTAGCCGGGCTCTGCTGGAAGCAGAGTCCTGACTGTAGGCAGGTAAATTGGCAATGTTACTATAAATAGCACAACTTCAAAAGTAAACAAAAAAGCAAACAGCGTCAAAGTAAAACCTTCCGCTACACCAAATCGTTACACAAAGAGCCACGTTTTGTCAAAAGTGTTGGCATTTTGTTTCTTCTTTTTTTTTTAATTTCGAGAGAATTGTCCATCTTTTTAGTTTTCTTATTAATAACGTGCTTTAAAAACAAGACTATGCATTTTGGACACATACAATGCGCATGAATTTCAATGAACTACTTTGCTGCGCGTTGAAGAAATGGGATTGAATATATAACGCTTGTTGCAAAATTCAAGGCAGCAACTGTTGAATTTTTTTCTACTAGACATACATAATTTTGTTTACAGCCGATTACAAAATTTGATCGCTCTCTGACGCTTTGCCGACATTTAAAGCATGAGAGAGAGAGAGAGAGAGAGAGAGAGAGAGAGAGAGAGAGAGAGAGAGAGAGAGAGATTAAATCTTTACTACACAATCTGCATAAAGACACACCAAAAGCGCCCGGCTTTCAGTACTTCAGTACTTTGATTATTGTTTAGCCCTTGCATTATTTTTACAGCGAATGACGCAATGCCCGTTCTGTTTTCTATAGCTTGCTGGATTGCTCAGTATGGTATTTTTTTTATTAGTCTGACATCACACCAGGCTTGAATCTAGGTTATAATCTTACACATGTGTTTTAAAGAAGGAGCTCACAATATCATGGCCGCGATATATAAAACCCCTTCTGATTTTCAATACCTATTCGAGAGGGTCGATGTCAACTTCCTTTTAAATGTCAATTTTGCTTATATTTTTGCTTATTTTGTGTATTTACATCAGACCAGGATTATCACTAGTGAGCATTCACACACAGATATCTTGTTTAATGTTGCATTCAAAGCTTGAAGTCCCACTAATGTTTAGACTTCCTCTTTAGTTAGTCTATTGTTTTTTATTGTCAAAATATTAAATGGACATGCGTTATGTTTTGATATTCCTAGATATATGATGGTTCTCTTAACAACGATATGCGAGTAAAACCATAATTAAAAACAGAATTTTAATTGTTGATACATGTATAAGCTCTTCTGTTTTGAAGCTTTTATATATATTATAGTTCTAGACCTGCTGCAGAGCTTTAAATAAAGAAGTCAGGCGAAAATCAAAATTCAAGTAAAAATCATTTTATTAGAACAACATGCTGGTCAAGAGATCTAAAACATTTTGAGTATAATGTTTTAAACAAAAATTCTCATGTGACAAAAGATAAAACATCTAGAGTAAAGTATAAAATATAAGACATTGATGTTATGGGGAAAATAAAAATTACACCCTTCATCATACATGTATTGAATAAACAAGTAATCTACGTGGTTTTAATACAGAAAAAGCTACAAAGTTTGTTTTTTTAAGTAATATTCAGCAGTTTTTTATAGACTGGCGGCATAAAATAAAATTGGCTTAAAAACTTAAATGTACAAATTCAAATTGCGTAAAGTGACAATAACAAGTACGGCGAATCATCATTTTAAATGTCAAATAAAAAAAAAAGCCGTGTCGGTTGCAATTAATTTTCCTAGACTACCCATTCATTCAAAGATTGATTTTAATTTTTGATGATAGCAATTGTTTTGCATCTCAAAAATTCATTAATGTCCCAAATTAGACATATTGGATAGATAGAAATCAAAAAAACAACAGATAGTTAAAACATGAAATAATCCGTGATAAATGACTTACAATGTACATCAAACTTTATAACACATCATTTCTCGTTTTACAGATGTAATGGAAATCAGAAACAATGCAACCAGCGTCGTGTAATTTTCCTGATCGCAACAACAAGCCGCAATTTTCATTTCCTTTCTCATTGCCTGGTTGAAATAATCCCCACTTTGGGTGGAGAATTGGTTTTCCGCTGTTATATAAAAAGTTGGACGTTATAGGGTTGCGCGAAGCACCGATCCAAAGAGAGCAGCTCCAATACTTTGGACATTGTATTTTAACTGGAATGAAAAAAAGATTACAATTAAAAAACAACTATACATTTGAAAATCGGGAAAATGTAGGAATTTGTACTTCGGGTTTATTTAAATAATGAAACTGGAAGATTAAAATTCGAACTATTGCGTACCAATTGTCAACCAATTTCTGTTTAAAATATAGCAATGTTAACTTCTTGGTTGGCAGACTCATTAACCAAACTGCCACTTACTATGATACACTCAAAACTCATATACATGTACATGTTCCATGTAAACCCAAAGTGTCAATAGCAAATTAACAAAATTAGAAAACACTCAAATTCATATACTAGTACATGTTATCAATAATAGATAGTGCAATCATCAGCAAGCAAAATGCCCATCTTCTCAACTATTAGTTGTATCTGCTCATTTGACAGGTACTTTGTCCTTTAAACTTTGCTCCAGTTTAATCTATTGTAATAAACTCTGTTACTAACGTAAACGTTACTTAATCCAAGCCAATCAAATCGAATTGTACTCTTGTTTTAATACAAATACAGTAAATGCATACCCTTATCCAACTAATGGATGGAATTAATTAAAGTAAAGTCAGTTGAATTATTCGTATTTATATACCTCCGGTTTCAGGCAAAAGGAATGAATTTTTTATCCAATCCTCTTCCGTTTGAGAATAGATTTCTATCAGGGAGGCGCTGCTACCATTGCAAAATGCCTGCAATATAGGAATGACTTTAATTTGAAGCAAGCAATAAGCGTGTAGGATATAGAAGAATACTGCGTGTCTGATCTTTTCTGCAAAGAGGAACTAAATCTGGAATTTTGGAAATAACTTTGTTAAATATAAAAAAAAAATCAATCTTTAAATACAGGAGTTAACACTGTCATGTGTATATTGTTTAAATCTTTTAAAACAAAATTAAAAATGCACGATCTGTTAGGAAATGCCATACATGTCCTTTTATTTGTATGACACAATCAGTTTCATGTCTTTTAAATGAAAAATTTTAAAATTTGTCAATTTAAGCTCGACTATGACATATTAGTTTTAATCTTAAACATATACGGGCGATTTTAGTATATGCAAGAGAAAAAACCCCGAAAATCAACAATAATTAAAGTAATACCTCAGCTTTGATCCATGTTGTTCCAATTGTACTGTAATAGTAACAATGACCAGCAAAGAGAGCCCAACCACTTTTACACGCTGAAAAGAAACACAACGGATAAAACATGACGATGGGGTTTGAACTTTGTCTTTGAGTTCCCTTTCAACATTTACCGTGTAATAAACTTACAATTTTGAATGTAATACTTCTTTATGTTTCCAACTATTAAACATTTAATGAACAACATCTAGATCGGACTTTTTTTTCAGAACGAGGGGTTTTTCGTATAGTAATTATTGACTGTAAAACATGCAATGATTTAAAATTTAAAAAAAAAATTGGGACAAACAACATAATTCAGTTTAGTGTCTACATTGTATCTATTAAACCTTAAAAATGTAAAGGTATAATACGACAAGTTTAATCACCTTCAGTGTCCTCCAATAACTCCCATCCAGAAGGGATCCCTACCAGGTTTTTGTTTACCAGTTTATCTGTTGGGCGACATCTGAGAAGTTTGCAAAGTTTCATGGCGTCATTATAATAAATAGTTGCACATTCCGGAAGATGGTTAACGCATCTATAGGCACACTCCAAACGATTTGAAACAGGAATAGTTTTAATGAAACATGGAGTAGTGTCTTTTTGCACTGCTTCGTTTGGAGAGACCCTGTTTAGAAAAATCCTTCGATTTTCTGCTGTAGCAAAAACATTTTTTAAATACAAAGCAGAATATAGAAAGAGGCTAATAAATAACCATTTCTGCTTTCGCCCAAATTTCATTTTCGTCAGCATTTTCCTACGTCTGAATATTACAGAATCATTTGATAAGAATGATGTATTGTTCTTTTAACTTGTGTTTTAAAAGCAATTTAAGAATAATTCATGTAGCCAATTGAGATTTTTAATTTTTGGTGTAAATATAAGCACAATGAAAAGATTAAAAAGCAAGCGTTCCCTACTATATTTATTTTCAACTTCAATGAAAACAATTACAATGGTTTCATAGATATATTGAGTTTCAATAAAACTAATATAAGGGGTATGGTATTTTTACAACAGTTATGGGGGGGTCTCATCATCATCAAAGACTTTTATAATTACATAGAATGCCAAGTAGCTTCATGTTTATGTAAATATTAGCATAATAACGAGAAGAATAGTCTTTTGCGTTATAATTTTAAAAAATGTTTTTGTTTCACAAATAACAATATATAATAGCGATTTTATCATGTTGACATGATAATTAAAATGGTGTCCAAATATTACAGTGTATACAGAGGAGTCTTTGTTGATAATTTCATCACGTGGATGGTGTAAAACACACTCCTTGATTTCTGCAGGGGGTATCTTATATCGTACTTTATTTTATCTTACATCCATCCAATGTTGGATGATCTCATTAATCTTAAAACTTTCCCTTTTAAATAGTCTGTTTTTCTTTATTGTCAAAATATATGAGCATATGTTGTTTTGATAGTCCTAGGAAGATCACAAATATAACATAAATATATTTTTTTAAAAACCATGTATATATATATATATATATATATATATATATATATATATATATATATATATATTGTCATGACTGTCATATTGTTTCGTTGTATACATACAATATCATATATTTCTTAAAAAGTATTCTATTAAGTCTTGCATAAAGGCATTATTGGATTTTATCAATTGATAAAACAAATTGTTCTCATAAAGAATAATATGTGAGTGAAAATATTTTTATATCTTGATACAGGTATAAACTCTGTGTGTTTTAAAACAATCTGGAATATGCAAGTTTAATTCTACTGCATAGATTTAGATTAAAAAGTCGGGCGAAAATCAACATTTAAGAGTCGATTTAACAAATTACGTAGTTTTCAGGCAGAAATAGCAACAATACAGTTTTTCTTTAGGCAATTATTTAAGACTGATAAAAAAAAAAAGGAAATTTTGTTTGAGGAATAAAAAAAAAACCCAACAATCATATTATTCACTTGAAAAATCAGGATACATGGAACGATATTTCGTCAAACTAAAAAAGAAAAAAATATTCTTTGGATAAATTTCACCTTTTTTTTGCATGGGTAGATGTTGCATTACCATTACATTTCATATTTTTTGGCAATACGTTTGATAGTTGTTTTTTTGACCTACCGAATCAAATTGCTTTTTAGAACTCATTCAAAAATTTCCAAAAATTAAGGTCAAAAAGTAATTGTCAATGAATAAACCAATTTATTAAAATACTGCTATGCACATCTAAAATAAAACAGCATCCTATTTTTCATGAACAAAGTGTTTCTTAAAGTTCCGTTAAGTTGAACACAACTCATGAATAAGCATCATCACACAGGTATATAAACCATTCGAGTTAGTCCAACCGACTGAACACAAACTATTCAGAACGGTAGCGTATTGAATTTTCTTTTTCTAAATATTGCAATATTCTATATATTTGATGTTCGCATTCTTCTGAATTTAAAAAAAAAACCGATAATCTTAGCGGGACTGAATAACGCCGCAATATAAGATCTGAGTCCACACGATTTAATAAGAAATTTGGTTAAGTTACAATAGTGAGGAGGGTATATTATCATTTTAAAAAATATAAGAAAATGTATCGGTTGCAATTAAAATTCATGGACTATCCATTCATTCAACATTTGATTTTCAATTTTGATGTTATCAATCCTTTTGAATTTTCTAAATTTATTCATATCTACACTTAGACGTATCTAATGTCTGATATTTGGAATTGAATAACAACAAATAGTTTAAATATGAAATAAACTGTGCTGAACGACCTACAATAAACGTCAAACTTTATATCATATAATTTTTCCTTTTACAGATATAATGGAAATCATAAAAACCGCTCCAAGCGTCGTGTAATTTTCCTGAAACATACAAAAACATGCCACAATTTTCAAGTCCATTACCTTACCCGGTTGATGTAAGTCCCACTTTGGGTGTACAATTGGTTTTCCACTATTATATATAAAGTTGGAGGTTATAGGGTTTCGAAAAGCACTAATCCAAAGAGAGCAGCTCCAAGCCCATGGACATTGTATTTTAACTGGAATGAAAATATCTTACAATTAAAGAAGAGGCCAATGGACCACATCGCTCATCTGAACAACAGTTCCTTGTAGCATTCTATTTCGTAGAAATGTTTCCTGTACATGTTTAAGTTAAACTTTGAACACCTTTTGAGGCCCCAGTTATGGTCTGGGGATCACGGTGTTACTACTTTAGAATCTATAGTAGCCACAGATGCTTGCATAGTAATCCCACATACTGTTGCACTGTAGTTCTTGAAAAAGATGATTTTTATACATGTTCTCTATGCATTTTTATGTTAAATATTGAACCCTGTCTTGGGCTCCAGTATTAGTCTTGGAGTCAGGGCTTCAACAAATTAGAATTTAAACAATTTTAGGATGCTTGAATAATAATCTCACAAACTCTAGCAGTGTAGTTCTTAAAAGAAAGATTTTAAAACACTTTCCCTTTTAACTTATACTGTGGAATCATCAGATTTCGTGGGGGCCAATTTTCGTGGATTACTGAAATTTTATAGGTTCGTGGGGACGTAATTTCGTGTATTTTCTTATACCTACAAAACGAAATACGACTTTATAACCCTAACATATAATTCGTGGACGATGTTAATTCGTGGATGAGAGGTACCCACGAATTCCACGAAAATTGAGCCACCACGAAATCTAATGATTCCACAGTATGTGAAACCTTGAACCCATTCTGCGGCGTCAGTGTTGATCGGGGGGTCATGGCTTTTATGATTATGAATTTACATAATTAGAGGATCCTCGCATAGTTCCCCACAAACTGTAACGTTGTAGTTCTCGAAAAAAAGAATGTTAAAAATGTTTCATTACATTTCTATGTTAAACTTTGAACCCCGCCTGTTGCCTCAGTTTTGATCCGGAGGTTTAGTCCTATATTATAAAAAATTAAAGTTCCCTTCAAATAACGATGCTTTGTACCAAGTTTGGTTAAATTTGACTGGGTGATTTTTGAAAAGAAGTAAAAAAAATGTGAAAAGTTTACAGACGGGTGGACGGGTGGACGGACGGACGGACGGACGCCGGACAACAGGTGATCAGAAAAGGTAACTCTAATTTTCAGTTCAGATGAGCTAAAAAGTACACATTTTAAAAGCTGATAAATATAGGTACGTGTACTCCGGTTTAATCTAAATAATGAAACTGGTGAAGATTTAGTGCAAATTATCAACATATTTCTTCTTAAAAATTCTTGCTTTGTGGATTATTTATTAGAACGCCACTGGCTCCTATTCAGAACTCGCATACATGTTCTACGAAACCTGAAGTGCTAGTAGCAAATTGATAAAACCAAACAACACTCAATTTCATATGTGTTCATCAAATAAAATTTGATTTTGGTAATAGTTATGCATTAAAAGATTTTAGTAAACAGTAGTTTCGAAAGAGCAGATGTAAAAACTATTCTCGTTATCAATATAAGATAGTGTAATCATCAGCAAGCTATATTCCCCTCTTTCTAAATATTGGTTGTATCTGCTAACTTGACAGTTACAATATCAGTTAAACTTTGCCTCAGTTAACTCTATTTGTAACAAACTCGGTTATTAACGTAAAACATTTCTAGTTAATGCCAGGCAATTAAAACGAAATGTACTCTTGTTTCAATACTAATACAGTAATAGCATACACGGATCCTACCATTTTACGTAAGTAAACAAAGTAATGTCAACTGGATTATTCGTGATAACTTACCCTCGGTTTCTGGCAAAAGGAATGAATCTTTGACCCAATCCTTTTCCGTTTGAGAATAGATTTCTATCAAAGACGTGCGGCTGCTATTGCAATAAACCTGCAATTTAGAGTAACTCTTATGTGTAACCAACAATAAGCATGCAGTATATAAAGGAATACAAAGCATGACTTTTCTGCAAAAAGGAACTAAATTTGTAAGTTTTAAAAAAATAAAAATTACATGGCAGGTAAGGAAATGACACAAATGTACAATTATTGGTTTCGCACATTCATCTATATATCTGTATATTAAACATTTGTCAATTTGTCAATTTAAACTTAACTTTAAGAGATTAGATTTGTCTTGCATCCATATGGGCGTATCTAGTGTATGCAAGAGAAAAGAAAAAATTAACATTGAGTAAGGAAATAACCCAGCCTGATTCAATTTGGTTCCAACCACATTGAAATAATGATAATGACCAGCAAAGAGAGCCCAACCATTCGTACACACTGAGAAGTTACAAAGCATAAAAAACGAGGGTAGAGTTTGAACTTTGTCTTTGAGATTTCCCTTATAACTATTAGCATGCATTACAATCCAGAATATACTACTACTTTTTCCCTTCAAATATTCATATGAATAGACAAAAATATCTAGATTGTAATTTTTATATCAGAATGAGGTTGTTTTTTTACCACTTATTGACTGTAAAAAAAAAAACATTTCAATGATTTGAAATTTTCAAAAAACAGTTTCAGGGGAATTAACGTAATTTAGTTTAATTTATCAAGTTAAACCTTACAAATTAAGGGTAAAATACGACAAGTTTTACTACTTTCAGTGTCTCAAATAACTCCCATCTAGTAGGAATCTCTACCAGGGTTTGATTCTCCAGCTTATCTTTTGGACGACATCTGAGAAGTTTGCAAAGTTTCATGGCGTCATTGTAATAAATAACTGCGCATTCCGCAAAACGGTCAACGCGTCTATAAGCACATACCACGCGGGTTCAAACATTGACTCTTTTAATGAAACATGAAGTAGTTTTTTTTCTGCACTGTTTCGTTAGAGGAGATTCTGTGTAGAAAAATCCTTCGATTTTATCCGGTAGCAAAATAATTCTTCAAATACAAAGCTGAATATAGAAAGAGAGTAATTATTAACCATTTTTGCTTTTGCCCAAATATCATTTTTCTATATCTGAATCATTTCATAAGAACGATGTATTGAGATCCATGTATCGGATGGAAATTTGAAATTAAGTTGGATGGCTTGGATAGAATACTACTATTTTATTTTAAACCTTTGTTCAATAAACCCAATTAATTATAGATATATTGAATTTCAACAGGAAGAACTGTGGGGTCATTAAAACAATAATTGTTTTTTCTTCAACATTTTTTTTTCATTAACAAATAAGTATTTAATTACAAAATGTACAAAGTTTACGAGTAAACTTAATTAATGTTTATTATCTTAACATTATCAAAAAGTAGAATTGAATTTTTGAAATGTTTATTGTCCTGGTGTTTGATGGTGTTGCATACAGTTTGGTGGAGCTTGTTTGCTGGAAGTAACTCAAACAATTTTAAACAATAATCTATAGATCATTTGAACGTCACCTCTATATTCGATTAAGTAGAGTAAAATTTTATGGGGCATTCAACAGCTTGACATATAAGTGCAGAAAAAGTACATTTAAATTAAAGTCAACATTACAAACAGTACAAAGCAGTTAGTAATTAATTTAAATTGGCGTTTGTGTCGGTTGAATAAAGCATCAAACATCAACAAGATTTGTAAGAGAGAAAAAAATGAAGACAGAAGTATGTACATGTATATGGGTTTTTTTTAAAATGAATTTTAAGATTTAATGTAACTAAATTTTATTTTCATATTTTTAGCGGAATGGTCCAAAACTTCATTAATCTTGAAAAAGAAATTCTGATAAAACCGTTCAAAATTATTTGCGAGTTTTCTCTCTTATCATAGGAACATTACACATAAATCTAACAAAAACCTCCTTTACTCCATTCATTCCTGATACAAAATGAACAAGAAATCATATTGACGCAAGCGTCAAATAGGCCACAAAAAATATAGTTGTTGTATGAATCATTGATTGTTTACATAAAAATACACCACAAAGAAGAAAATAAGAGTTGGTTGTAATAATTTTTATGGTAAATTTTAATATACTTTCAGCAACTTGTTTTGAAGTTTAACATTTTACTATTATCATAAAGAATCGATTTCGTTATACTGTAAGCATTTCTAACGGAAAGGACTATGTGCGGTATGGTCAAATATCTGCCCCCGATTTCAACCAATTTTTAAATAGTATCGTATAAAAATGAAATCTTCACAAATCATTGTAAAGAGGATGCCTATTACTTTAATATTGATTTTAGTCATCATTGCTCACTCCCTGTTTATCTATGACGTCACCTAAATGACCTAATTCCCGCAAATTTGCAAACAAATGAAGATATTCTCATTTTTGCTCTATATTTTGCATTCGGAAGTATAGAGCGCAGGTCTGCTCAAGTGCGATTTTAAGATATGTTTTTCTTCAGATAGTTATACATATTATACTAATAAATGGTACTTGAGCAAGCCTGCGCTCGATGTTTCCCAGTCGAATAACCATCGGAAAACACCCATATTTTGCTACAAAACATCAATTTATCAAAATAATGCAATATTCATGACGTCATTTCTACATTATGACGTCACTGTGGTGATAACCTTTTACACCTTTATTTCCAATATGATTTTAACTATCTTTCACCTTATTTTAAAGCTCTTTCTAAAACTTTGATTTTGGGGGGCAAAAATTGCATAAAACCGCACCTAGTCCTTTTATGATCATTGCCATAGTATAAAAAATTGGAAAACACACTGCATGATTTGTACATTACTCTAATACAAAGTTCAACTCATCATTTTTCTCTAGGAGATTATGAATTTCAAACCATTTTGGGTTTTTTGTTGTTGCATTGTATTGAATGAAAACTTAATGCATTAGTTTAATATATGATTTTAAGGGACCTCATAATAAAATAAAAATTGATTAGTTCAAATTTTCCAGTCAATTCATATTTTCATTTCTGTCATATTCTTGCGCAAATAATTGATATAAAAATGTTATTGCATGATATTTTCTACCACATTTTACATGGAAATATAATAAATACACACGCAAAGTCATTTTATTTGACACGGCACATAGAAATTCAAATATATCATTTATATAAAATTTAATGACATTCAGGTCTTTAGTATTTCAGGTCTTTAGTATGTCCCGCATACCGATCATGATGCATTGTTTTGAAAAGAATGAAAAACTCCGAAATTTTCCGCATAGATTATAGTCTCGATAAAAACGCGCCAAATACGACAATCTACCAAGTATGACCTACTTTTCATTTCCGAGTAAAACAAAAACAATGTGATATTTTCTAAAAGGCATAAAACATATTTCTACATGCAAATTTACCTTTAATTCATAAAAATAAGCATAGTATTAATTCTATTAAAAAAAGAACTATCCCGCAGAAACGCAGTAACAATATTTAAATGTGTATCAAATAACGGACCGCCTACCGGCGGCCCGTAATAACACAACACATTAGATAGACTAGCAACGACAAGCAACAGTTTTAATGAATACATACAAATATACTTTTGGATATTAACATGAAGTCATAAATTTGATTCATTAAATAAAAACTATCCAAAAAATGATAACATTTTTAACGTATCTTAGCTCTACGTGTCGTCCTAAATCGACTTAACTACTCGATGATAGCAACTTGTTCTATTCGTCCCTGCAAATGTGTTCGGAATGTTTCCTTTACCGCTGCTAAGTATGTAATAAATCCAGAGGTGCTCCAATGAAAGTTCACAAGACTTCCCAGAGATTTGTTCACTTCCTGTGAAATTTCGAGCGGAAGTATAAGTGTCCGGATAATATTCTCGAAATACGTAAATACAGGTCGTTCTTCATATCATGTCCTATTTTGATTAATGTTATAACATGAAAATCTATTAAGATCTATGTCTTATTTTATCATCTAGCCGTTATTCAAATTAAACGATGATATTCAGAACAGAGTTATCGTTCGTGTTTAACCACCATACACGTGGTTATAAATATAAACATTTGGTTGCTAGATAGGTGTCTGTTTTGTATAAAAACTTAATATATAGAGTCATTTTCAAAGAGCATTCTGAATAAAATAGTATAGTCTTTTTTACTATTGATGCTATTTCTAAGTCAGGGGCGGATCGGAAATTAATCCATTGCTACTAAGCATGTTAATTGTTGCAACAGCAGAAAAAACTATATTTTCTATTGTCAAATTAATTTCCTGAACTTATTTTAATCCACCAGTTAATGAAGATAAAGTTTAAAATCAATAAACGTCTAGAATTTATATTTGACAACATGTACCTAGATTCTAGGAAATAGACTATGAAAACGAGGCACTATTTTTACTGCAAAACTGAAAGGGTCACATAAAACCACGTGGTCTATATATAAATGAGAATAACATTCGCAGGGGTGCTATATTGGCCACCCCCCCCCCCTCCCGATTGAGCATATCTGTAAAAGTATTCAGAATGAAAAGTTAATGTCTTCAGAAAAAATATTCATTAATCAACAAAAAAGAAATGTATTTCTATCTAATACGTTCCCTATATGTAGTTTGGTTTGATAGTTTGATTTAAGAAAACCAAGTTTGATGATTCTACGGATTCTCTTTATTCTATAACTCAATCATATATATGGAAGGGAATGAAAACATGATTTATCTGACAAAGAATTAATACATAATTAATATCAGACGGACTACTAAAATTATGAAGGAATAACGTACTACAATACTCTCTCTTTTTAAATTTGTGAAATTCATTTATAAACCGCCTTGTCATTTTTAAATTTAATTTATATAGCAGGATTATATCTGGATATATTAAGATCCTTAAATATAGAAGAGCTAATGCTTGCATTAACAATTATAAATGTTTTCTCTCACATATCATTTTACGAGAACTATTGCGTGTTTTCATCAATCGAAACACAATAATGTCATTTCTTTTTTCATTGAACAATACCTACGTATATATACGAAATATCCCAATAATACACAATATTGTACATAAACAACGAAAAACGACCCTATCTATACCAGTTAAAAAAATCAGGCGAGAATCAAAATTCAAATAAGCACACAATTTTATTAGACACCATTTAATTAGAACAGATGTATGTCAATGATAAGAGGTAAAACATCACGTTTTTTTAAATTACGATGTTTAAAACAAAAAATAAAAAAAACTCATGTGAAAATAGGCAGGAGAATCTAGAATAAGGTTTTACAGATATCGATGATATGTGGTAGAAAACAGTCCATAAACCAGCTTTAAACATAAACCTGTAAACCAGTGTTTTCATAGCAAAATCAGCGAAAATTGGTTTCTATTAAGGCATTTTTATTAATAGCTGATCGATAAATCCATATATCTGATGACTAAACAAATGGTTTGCGGAATCATGTGAATGCCAAAACGTCATATTATAAATTTGAAAAATTACCACATGAAAATTGTATTTAAACAAGCTTATTTGAAAATGTAAGTTTTTTTAACTTATCTTTTTAGACTTGAAAATTCACAAATAAAGATATTAGACCTAAAATCAAAAAGGAAAACACAAAAATGTGATTACACATTTAAATGAAATAAATTTAAAAAGTATCAATAAATAAAATAAAATTTTATTTCATTAAAAATTGTTTTTTTCAATGAATGATTGATTAGGTTACAACATGCACATATGACTGTATATCATCATTGCAACATAAGCATATACGTCATAAAACTTTGTCAGTTTTTTAAATCCTAGACTATTAAGGGTCATTCAACATTTATTGTTTAATTTCATTCTACTACTTCTTTAAAAAAAAAACCCCAGATACATAACACTTACACGCTACTGATATTTGACCGTAAAAATTAATTGAAATAAAAGTAGCTAAAATTTGAAACAGATTTTTTAAACAACGAACTGATTTGAGACAAATATGTTAGATATAAAATAAACTTTGCTAAAACATAAACCAAATTGTGCTAAACGACATATATCAAGCTTTATTTCGCATCAGTTTTTCATTTTACAAATGTATTGAAAATTGTTGTAATCACAATCAAAGTCATGCATTTTCTGCAACCGAAACAAGGCGACACAATTTTCATTTCCATTTCTATTATCTGGCTCAAATAAGTCCCATTTTGGGTATAGAATTGGTTTCCCGCTGTTGTATGAAAAGTTTGAGGTTGTAGAATTGCGAGAAGAACCGAGCCAAAGAGAGCAGTGCCAGGACCTCGAGCATTGTGTTTCAACTGGAAAGAAATTGTATTTTGTTCATTAGAATATCATACATCATAAAATTAAGGTACTTTAACTTAATCTGAATGATGAAATGACTATTGATTAACTGATAGAGATTACATTTCAAATGACTGGGTTTGTAATTTAAATTGGTTGGAGTTCTTCCCCAGATTAACATAAATATTACAACTGATTATAATGAGGAGAGCTATTATGAAACACCCGGTACTTACTACTAATCAGTCTTTCTAATCAAATTAACATTTTGTGTTTTCTTTATATGCATGCTTGATACACTTAATGACTGAAATGCCAATAAGTAAAATACATATTGAATTCATATACACATGTACTTGTTCTTAGAAAACTTTAAATGTCATGATTATGCTTTTAAGATCACAATTTGAAAATACAGAGAACACTCAAACTGTCAGATCTGTTAATGGATACAATTTTTATAATAGTTTTGTAATAGTTGTGAATGAAATGTGGTGATAACAAACAGTATTCAAAATAAAAGTCCAAAGGAAAAATACAAAACAGAGGCAGAGCAAACACGGACAACTCTACAAAAAATTAGTGGCATGATCAGGTGCCATGAAGAAGTGAGCATTCTCTGCTGACCAGTGTCACCCGCCGTTGCTCTTTGCCGTAATCGAGAAAACGGAAAAATTCGTAAACAATTCGGTGATAAATAATGGTTTAACAAGTATGAAAAACGTCAGCTAGCATTTGATCTAGCAGAAAATTGTATTTGCTGACAAGTTTTCGACAACGTTAAAAGTGAATTATATTAAAACTGTATTAAAACCTCTTGTTTCATTTACATGGGTGCTGTCGTTTATGCAACATGTACAGAATTCATTCATCTCAATAATCAGCATTAAAAATCTGTAGATTTAAAGCTTCATTTAAAGTAAAAAAACTATTGATAAATTAGTGGTTTGGAGACTCTCCCTGTTACATGTAAACAACTGAATAAAGGATTTTAAAAAAGAGCTTGGCGCAGGTGAAAGATCAATACAGTTTTCGAATATTTACAAGTAAAATTGGTAGAGAATAGGGGTATCAAAGTGAATCATGCTAAGGAAACCTACGGACTTACCCCAATCTTATGTACATGTAAATCGCTTTTAAATAGTAAAAATGGGCCTTATTTTGATGATTTGGCGAACTGTTTTAACAATATCTTTAATAAACGGAATATCTATTTGAAGCCCAAGCAAGAGTTTCAAAGTGAATGACATAGCAAAGGATTTTTCTTTAAAATATTTATGATTTAATTTCATTAATCACCTGCGCCGATACGATTTAATCAGACAATATGCAATGTTAGAAAAAGCACGTAACATGACAACAAAGTACATATGACGTCACAAAAATGCATCAAGTATTATTTTTGACATCGTTGTCAATACATGATATAAAATTGTTTAAGAGATCACATTTATCATAAAGTTTTGTTGCTATGTTACCATTAATATATTTTTTCTAGTAAAAAATAACTACTCAGTATAATACATATTACTGGGACTCTGTGGTATCCTATAATTCAATTAAACAAAAACAATCTTAAAACATAAGAATAAATGCCTCATGACTAAAAATCTAAGGTTGTGTCAAAATGCTGAATTTATTATTCATCAAGCTAAGTCTCCCTAAATAAGTTGTGTTTGACACACCTCATGGATAAATCAAAATCAAAAGAAATTTTCATTAGTTTTCGTGTAGGTTTTAAGTTTTTTCATCTAGTTGCTTTCTTGTAAATTGCATAATTAAATGTTTTCAGACAGCTTTTAAATATTTTTGCATTCTTATAAATTACATAAGAAAGAACATGTATTGTCAAACTAAGAGGACACAATGGCCTTGACCATTTTGAGACTAAGAAGAAAAGCTCAATATAAAGATTAAGGAAAACTTAAAACCACATGGGGGTATCCTTAACTTAATGTAAGTTTATCGTCAAAAATATTGCATATCAAAATTTAAGGCAGATTTTATGATGAGATTGTTGACCGTCTAGTGTCCTTAAAGAAAGACAATCTAAATTATAAAGCCAGAGCAAAAACAAATACCATGAAGAATTATTTTTTAATCAATGACAACGTTGATAGCTTCTTAATGTATCTGGTAAGCACTATACAGTATAAAACTTATTTATTCTCTTAAAATAGAGTCAAAATCTATAATATTGATACAATTATTTTCTAAATACTACTTCCTTCAGAGGATAAAAAGTCGTTTTTTGAAGAAAAAAAATTGTCACAACCATCTAGCCCACTATTAGCAAAATAACTGAACTTTTCCAAATAGTGGCATAAAGTGTAAGATAATAAATTAATCACTGCTACACTAGGTGTGTGCATATTCAATGTAAATTAAGTAAATTCAATGGAAATAATGAGCACGTACCTCCGGTTTCTGGCAAAAGGAATGAATTTTTGACCCAATCTTCTTCCGTTTGAGAATAGATTTCTATTAAGGAGGCGCCGATACTACTGCAATAAGCCTGCAATACAAAAAGACTTTTATATGTTGCATTGCCAACATTTTGAGTTGAAGCTTAAGATGAAAACGCGAGCCGCTGTAAAAAAAAACACCATTTTGTTACGTTAAAACTTTGATTCATTGAAAAACAAATAAATCTGAAAATAAACAGGTTTATATTGTAATTCAACGATAATAATATATGTCTATTATATATTAAGTGTGAATAAGCAGGAGGCAACACCTAGCTATTCTAGTTTTCTCCCTATGTGATCCAATTAGGGGGCTTTATAGTTTATAGCCAAAAACTAAGTTCATAGGTTTTAAATTAGAATTACAAAGATTCCTAAATATTTAGACAAATTTCTTCTTTATAAAGAGTTAACTAAAGTCTGAAAATGACCACGGCTATTACACTTTATGAAATGTACAACCTGTGCGTGGCTCCATTTTGTTCCAATTGCACTGAAATAATAACAGTGACCAGCAAAGAGAGCACAATCATTCTTACACGCTGGAAAGAAACAATGGATAAAACATTAAGATGGCGTTTGAACTTTTAGTTTGTCGTGTCACGTTATCCTTATAATTATTCGCGTTTTTTCATAACTAAGTGTCGATATTATTTAGGAAACGACAAAATAAATATAAAAACAGACTCGTGATCATTGATAATATAGTATAGTACATGAGATAAGTTCTTTTTCAGGATTCAACAACATACGACTGAATCCCAACTGGGAACTCATTTTAAATCAACTACGTAAGTTCTAGTTTAACCTTTTACATGTCACAATTTGTCTTTATTGAACAAATGTGTGTAAAACATGCCAGTGGTTTACTTCAGCATAAAGACATTGTAGTTTAATGCACTCAAACTCAAACTGTAGATATGTATGGGTAGCAGCATGGATTATAGAACATGCTACAATGTACAATAAAAACAAACAACTGAACACATCACTGATTATTCATAACAATGGATAATTTTTTTATCACCTTCTGTGTCCTCCCAGATTTCCCATCCGGATGGAATCTCTACAAGGTTTTCGTTTCCCAGTTTGTCCGTTGGGCGGCATCTAAGAAGTTTGCAAAGTTCCAAAACGCTGTTGTAGTAAATAGCCGCACACTCAGGGAGTTGATTAATGCATCTGTATGTGCACTCCAAACGGTTTAAAACGTTGACCGTTTTGATGAGACATGGAGTTGTTTCCATCTCCACTAATTCATTGGATGATACCTTGTCCAAAAAAATTCCTTGATTTTCCCCAGTAGCAAAAATCTCTTCCACATACCATGTTAAACATAGAAAAAGACTGTAAACGCACCATTTTTGCCTTTCTGGAAATTTCATTATCTTATTAAATTTTCTCAAATGTCAGTGAACCTCAGCTGTGTTTTTATTTTTTGGTTATGAGGCATTGCTCCTCAAAATTATATTTAAATACTAAGGTTATATTGAACTACCGTTCAATAATAATACGAAACAGAATTTATGGAGACATCGAATTTCAATTAGGCTATACTGGTGATGACTGCGACATTATAATGTTGTAAAGATTTTCATTATCATCAAAAATATAATAACAATGATTGTGAACAGAATTCTTAAACTCAAATATTATAACAAGTGCAAAATATTTGTTAGATAAGTTTAATGTTGAATAATTTATTTGGTTGTTTTCATTTTTTTAAAAAGAAAGACAATAACAGAGTAAACACGACGATTAAAAAAAGCCAATACAATGATTTAAATGACGCTAACAAATTATCACATACGAAAAAACCTTTGTTGTTGATTTCAATAGGTAATAAGTGTATGAAGATTTTTATTGACTAAAAAATAGGCCATTGGTATATGAGGTACATATTTAACAATTATATACAAACAAGAAATATATTGACGCAGAGGTCAAATTGACGACCACAAATCACAATTGATTGTTTCTCCATTTAAAATGGAAAATATCGAGTTTTTTATGTGTGCTACAGTTTTAAGTAATGATCGAATTCTTGGCATCAGTTATTCGGAATTATGATATAAAAATAATTTTGAATATCAAAAAAAAAAAAAAAAATTATCGAGTTTTTTATGTGTGCTACAGTTTTAAGTAATGATCGAATTCTTGGCATCAGTTATTCGGAATTATGATATAAAATAATTTTGAATATCAAAAAAAATAATTTTGATAACAGAAAATATTTTTAATATAAAGAATTATAGTATCTTGCTTGATTTCAAAACTTCAATTGTTGGTATCAGATCTACATTAAAAAACGATTGACTTATTAAATGCTCCCTGTGATTCAGTTTTTTTAGTCATATCAAAAATTGTGCTTCGATCCTGAAGAGTTATATAAAGAATTATAAAGTATGCTTATGTTAATTCGTGTATCATTATGGCAAATCCGTCTATATCTAAACTGATTAGCATTATTTTTCTGCCTATCTGCGATTTGTCGTAAACTGATAGAGGTACGAGCAAAACCTTTGAAAATTGACGACAGTAAACTTAGCAGGCATACAGTCAGTGCTTTCAATTAATATAAAAAGAATTTCCAACAACACTTTCAAAGTGCACATTATAAAAACTGTGCAAATACAATATGAAAGGTTTAAATATGAGCTAACATTTATATAAATTTTGACAATGCTTTTAGTTTTTCCACATTAAAGATATTTATCAACTTCTTAAAATCATTATTTAACTTACTTGGATTTTCACAGATAGCACATCATGTTGTTTGACAGAGACACCCGTTAATTTGTGAAGAATGTTTGCTGATCTATACAGACAATCAGTAGGTAACAAAAACTTAAAATATCTAAGCTTCACTTCTATAATCGATAAAGAAGATCAACTGTAAGATAGAAGATCAACTGTAAGATATCTTACTTCTCACGTTTTGATTTTATTGCGCAGATTTTTATTATATTTTAAAGGAATATGATTTTATTAATTTAAACCTCACAGATAAATCATCATTTCATAATTACACAACATTCATAAAGAAAATATATTTCAATTAAAGAAACAAACAAGTTTTTTATGGGAACTATTTTCTCGTTCATAAGGTTCGTTCGTCGAAAATGACAGAAACAAGCAATTTTATGAATTTTCAATATACTTTTCTTTTTATTATACTTTATTCATTAAGCAGTACAGTTAAGGCGGCAAATAAAAATATCGGCAATTTTTTGGTAATGAAAACACGTATACTTTAGTTAAACTGGCATGTCCTTTTTAAAATCAAAAACAGTCACTCAAATGCAATATACATGTATATTCTAAAATATAAATATATATAACAGTACCATATTTTATGTTCATAGTGGTCACGTGATATGACAGTCGCATGGTACAAGCAGATGTATTTGTGGTTTTGAGGTCATTTAAAAAATTCAATATTACAAGGGCATAATCTTGTCAAAAATCACAACTGAATTATAAAATAACTTGATGTTATATCGTAGATTTTGAAAACGTTTCGAACTTTTTTAGATAAGATTATTTGTTAGTAGAAACCGTAATTTATAATGAATATGTTGAATAATTTTGAAGGTCACAGGGTTAATTTCATCAAAAATAATTAATTTGAAAGATTTTACAGGGAACTTAGAAGCTTAAAAGTTACATAGCATATTTCAAATTCACATGTAAAAGTTTGTCAGGATCAGGTAAGTGTATGCCCTTGCAATAAAGTGATTTATTTAGGTACTCAGCTTTAAGATATTATTACTTATTAGGTTAGTTACTGACTCACTACGGAAATTTATTGGGTTGATCAATCTCATAGATGGCGAGGCGTAGCCGAGCCGTCTATGAGATTGATCAACCCAATATATTTCCGTAGTGAGTCAGTAACTAACCTAATAAGTGTTTTGTTTTTCCCAAAGACTATCAAGCGACATATTTTATTTACAAATAGCGATGATCTGCGCAAAGCCTTGTACAAAATGCCTAACATCTCGTCCAATTTAACTCATTTCTTCAAAATTGTCAATCTCACCTTTCAATTACTCTTTAAAAATCTTTGCTCCAACCATGTTTACTTACAATGATTTGTTGCTATTCAATTTTAAATGTTTTCTCTCTTTCTCTGCAGAGATTTGAGCAAATTTCGACGCTGCCATTTTGTTCTGCTCCAGACAAAACAATGTGACGTCAATATTCTAAGGGCAACTACTCTAATTTTAAAGAATTTTAAAGGGCAACTTCTCCAAATACTTCAAGAACTTACGGCATGCGGTTTATGTATTAAATACTATGAAATGTCGAAATGAGTAAGCGAAACGTCGACCAATGACGGCCATATTGCCTAATATTATTTTTCACCAAACAAATATAGAGATATAGGAGGCAATCACGTGCTATGTTTAAACCAATGAAAGTGTGGCATTTCAGTCCGAGGGAAAAGAAATATAAAAATATATATATATATATATATATATATATATATATATATATATATATATATATATATATATATATATACAAAACCGAGGTTGCCTCATTATACGCTGCATACTTATAACAAAATGAAAATAAGACTATATAGGTAGCATTGCACTAATAATACTGTTCAACAGAATATTCTTTTATAATTTTCCGGAAATCTATGACATTTATTTTTCTTTGCTAAAAAAACTGCATGATAGCCTTCAATGACTTATCTAAATGCGTCATTTTGAAGCATATGATGTCATATTTTGTTGTACAGGGAGAACATCTCGCTTATTTTCCGTGTGTACGATATAACGGACATCAAAATTGTAAGTAATATCATTTTTTGTTTTCAAATAAAAGATTAGTATAAATTAATGGTCTGCTAATAAATTAATAAGTACTTTCGAGGTTTGTGATATACTGTGATGCCATAATGCACGTTTCCTGTACTTTTTGTCTGAACGGAATTTATTGACTTTACTGTGCTGCGTATTCACATATTTAACATTTGATAGGTTTGTGCCATGGTCTATAGGTCCTGTGTGACTTCTACAAATCTAAATTCTGAGAGAGTGATAGACGGTTAGCAAAAACTCGTGCTAATATGTGAAAAAAATCTTCGAGTTTTTTTAAGCCAAATTTTGCGAGAATTTTACCTTTAAAGTCATATATCTAAAATTTGACATCATTGACCCAATGTTTTACAAGTATTATGTCAAAATGATACTGAAAATATATCTAGGCATACTGGATAAATCTTATAAAATTCTTGATATTCAAAATGTATAACTTCAAATCAAATTGTAACTATTATAGAATTTGCAAAAAGGTTTAACTAAATTGCCCATAACTCAGAGGGATGAACACTGAGTGTGTTTCGTCTACAGATATCGTTGATATACTTCTCAAGAAATTCTTGATACAACAACATTGAGGAGTGGCATACCTTAAAGTAGGTATGCATTTATTCATGGTATTACTTGGCCTTTTGACAAAGATACTGAACAATTTCGTAAAACGCCCAGTCATTCCCTTCTCCAGACCGCATCAAACCAACACACTCCTGATCCCCATTTTTATTGTTGGGCTGGCCAATGGCCCACTTTGGATATACCATTGATTTTCCGCTGTTATAAACAAATGTAGAGGACCCATGCTGAAACGAAGCACCAATCCAGATATGACAATCCCACTGGGTGGGGCACTGTGCTTTAACTGCAATGAACGTGTAAATCAGTTATATAAGCATAGTGGTCAAATCAGGAAAATAAATGAATGGCAATTGATGGCAATGTAGTTTAGCTTTCTACAAAGCTTTTCTTATACACGGTAATTGATAATGCAATCTTATGTGCTATTCCGGCTCTAACAGTTACTACTGGGCTGGATTAAAGATCGCAGCTGCTACCGTAGTTACTATTTTAGATACCTAGGCCGTTTTGAAAGCACTGAATGAATTAGTGTTGTTATGTTAAGCTAGCAAATCGTTTTAGATAATAGTGGCCACGCATAGCTAGGTAGCTATTAAGATCTTGCTTGAATAGTAATGTCACAAATTGTAAAAATGTATATCTGAAGAACTTTTTAAAGCATGCTTCACTAAAAATAATTCCCATGCAGAAGGTTGAACCTTTCCTGTGTTCATCTTTCAGAAAATTTGAATATTAACGTTAAATTTGTTTTGTACATGTTAAAGGGTTTTGCCCCATACATCCAAGATCTGTTCGATATGCAATGTGTTGTGGTACAGCGCAAAAACTCTTTGCAATATTTCGGTGACGATGATACTCCTGAATAGGTCTATTTAATACCTTTCAAACGGTTTAAACACTCGCCTTGAACTCCGCAAAGCTATAAAATTTTAGTCAATACAATACAGCCAGTCGTTGACCACTGTTTTAAGAATGGTTGAGGATATTAAATAGAAAATTACAAAAGACTTCTGCCAGATGAATGCCGCATTTATTGAAAGATGACCAAAAACGGGCATGAGTATAGGAGCCACTCACGAATTATTATTTTTACGATATCAATTACATATGTTTTGACAAATAATAAACTCAATGCTTAATATTATATGATTTCTTAATTGCTATTTTTGTTCAAATTTCTACCTAAAATATTCATGGGTCTTGAATTCTTTTTTAAAAGTTTTGTTTGTTTATTTTTTTGCGGGGGTGGGGGGGGGGGGTGCTTGTGCACAGATCCAGAAATCAATAACGAAGTAAATTAGTAGGGGCTGGCTTAAGTCAAACTGCCACTTCGCTAGACAATTGCAAGATATTCGTCCCGCTCCTCTATAAATCAAACCCTACAATGTTTTTTAGAACTGACATTCATTGTTTGTGCATTTCAGCACTGAACTAACATAATTTAAAGTATTATATCGATTTGTCATTTGCGCACCCCCATCCCCCCTAACGATTTTGATCTTCCCCCCTTCTGCAGGCATGTCTCGGTCCGAACATATGTTTCGATCTTTTTTTCAATAGTTTATATCAAAATATTGAAAAATATTTATAAATCAGAGCCTTTGTAAAACAGACTGTCATGTCATTTATACGACTATATTAAAATAATAGACTCGAATTTTTGGGCTTTAATACCGAGAAATCGGAAGAGTACTGTCTTTTGTTTTTTATATTTTAAACATTATTGGCACTTGAAGATTACCAATGCAGCTTCATTAGTTTTCTCCAAAATCGTTTCGGAGCGATTCTGCAATTTTTTGCTACATTACGGGTATATGGTAGGCATTTTAACAGTGGTATAGGCCTGTCCCGAGACACAGTTAGATTATTCTAACTAAGCAGAGTGTAGTGAAATTAATAGCATTATTGTAGGCTTAAAGCTTTATTATGTAAATTTATGGCAACAATACGATGTGTCGATGTATCTATTTTGTAAATGTCCGATATCATATACAATGTCAACCCGTGCACGCACGGGTCAAAGTTTAGTATATATTTATTAGTGATGAATGTTTGCTTCTAGATTAAAGTAGTCTATCTAGTATTCATTAAGTAACACATACTTAGAACATTTAAGCTTCACTTTTACATGTACAATCGATGAAGAAGAGCAACTTTACAAAGGAATATGTGTGGGACACCATAACATATCAATGCAGAGTTATAATCGTTCAACTTTGCAACAGCTCTTGTTTCTTTTTTCATATTTCATGCAATTCATTATAAAACACTTAATTTTGGGAAAAGGAAGTGTATATAGTAAATAATTTCAAATACTGAATCTACACGTGTCAGAAGAATCAGAATGCTTGAATAGTCATATCACAAATTGTAATATTGTATTTCTTCTTAAAGAGGTTCTCTCCTCAGGATTTAAGTTGCCATTTTGGATCACCTCCAATCTGAAAATTCTGCATCACATATTTATTCTAGTAGTATATTTATTTTTTTACAACACCCAATAAACTTTTAAAATAAAATTACATTTTTAAAGGGTTAAGTAAGGGACTATATTTTGAGGCGGAAGGTTTTCAAGAAGAAAATGAACAATTTAATTACTGACTAGTTTTAGAGTACTGTTACTTTAGCTTCATAATTTTCAGCGCAGACTAAATTCCAGATAGTTTGCGTATTATGATATATTCATGGCGTTCTAAAAAAAAAACCCATATTAAAACAATATTTTGATGCTTCTATCGATATAATTTGGCATATTTAGCTTATATTTCATGAAAATTAAGAAAAATTAACTCCCATTTTTGCCTAAAATAAGCTTTTTTCATGCTATATCTCAAATTTTTGAGATATGACCCCTACTTTATTTTTATTTTTACATGAGACATTAAATGTTTTGGAAAGATGACATTACTATAATTTTATTTTATTTGCGTTATAATTTGATTACTCCAAATGTTGTTGTGTTCATTATTTACTGGTCTTTGAAGCCACCAGTAAAGCAATTAAGGATTTTTAAACTTTGACTTAGATTTTACTTTAGTCACTACATGTGTTCAACATTTTACTGTTTTTAAATCGTAGTTAAATGATAGTTCAAACTATAAATATTTGTTTGATTTCTTCAAATTATCAATTTTCATGTCAAATTCAAGCAGAAATTTCAGGAAAATTATCATTTTTGTTTGGGGTCCTATATTTCCAAAAAATGACATGGGTCAAATATAAAATAAATGAACATTTTAGGTCCCCATCTTAATATTCAAGAGGTTGTTGGATGAATGACATTACTATTATTTCAGGTGCCAACCTCCTTGAGAACTGTTTAAGAGATGTTAAACTTTATGCATCGTATACTTATATAAAACAGAAAATTGTCTTTTCGTATTTGATAAACCCTAGGGTATGTGGTAAAATTTTCTATTTACATTCTATTGTTTTTCCCATTAAATTCTATGATTTTTTTAAATGCCTCTGAATACAACAACCTCATCATTGCGTATGAATTTTCAATCATATTATATAAGTTGTTTCATAGTATTGATTTCTATGTTATGAATTTAAAGATATATTTAATTCTAGTTCACTTATTAAAACATCGTATTTTACAATTATTAAACTATAAAGTTGAATTAATGGTTAAAAGCAACATTTCAGTTTCATGGATTATATTTCATGCTCACGTCGACAGTCTATATGTGATAACCAGTTTAATCCGGTTTTAGAAAACAGTTGTTACTAATTTTTAAAAAACCCTCCGTGATTTGTGAATTGTACAGATTTATTTAATAAATTAATTGATTTCATCCATGAGGGAATGTAAATATAAGCATTAAATGTATTCGTCGTGTCAGTAACTGCCATCAGCATACAAATTAGAACCATTTTAAAAAGAGCTTGGACTATTGGTAGTTGTGTCAAACAACAATGTGATGTAGGCCTGTCTATTTCACTGCTGGCTCTTTGAAATCAACAAGATCTGTCTGGCTTTTGAGCTAAGACTACGCAATCGGTGCATATTTCGCTTCAAACCGCGTCATTTTTGAACTTGTTTTGACGCAAGAAAAAGATAGTTACGTACTACCGAAAGTCCAAGGTCTTCTTTAAATGGCTCTATCATAAAACTCTCTAACATATGCGTCTTTGTCAGGATTTAGGCATGTTTGGTTACTTCATGATAGTGCTTCGTCACATCCATATGAACTTGTGAAGTTTGAGAAGGTTGTCTCGCAAACCCCATACTTTTCAGATCTAACCGGTACCCCATGCGACTTTTTCCTTCTTTTTTTTTTTTTAAATTTAGCTAAGCCATCAACCGGTGCCTCAAAATCGGCGTACCATAACGAATTTCAAAAATGGATTCATATATTGAAATTTTGAATTTTTAACCGCGGAGAATACTCTGAAGGGATATAATGTTCATTTCATTAATTGAGTCGAATGCTTATGAGATATCGAGCAGTAAACATTCATAAACTTTATCGAACAACCTTCGTATTTACAAGGCAAAATAGTTAGAAATTGGGAAAAAAAATTACGGCTGAACGATGCAGCTCAAGTCCTAATTTAATAAAACAAATCTACTGTTGTTTTCAGTGTGTGTGGATCAATGAAAGACGTTAACGTTATGAGTTTACTTTTTTTTGTTGAGAAAATGCTTATTAGGTCATCTTAAAATAATTTGGGTTTTCAGTTTAAGGTCTCCAACATTTTTAAGCTAAACAGGGTTAAACTATTCATTATCACATAAACTTCAAGTCTTACCTCCCGTTTCTGGTAAAAGAAAAGAGTCCTTCACCCAATCTACTTCCTCTTGAGAATATAGTTCAATCAGATAGCCGCCTCTACTATTGCAATCAGACTGCAATATGATGATAACACAGTTAACAGAGTTTGCTCAAATAAACAAAAAACATATTATATAAAAGCAATTACCGGAATATAACATATCTATGTAGGCAGCTTAGGCATTTATATAATATAAAGAGCGTAATGCTGTTAAAAAAAACAGACGTGGGAATTTGTATATCCGAAAATGCAATCTTTGTTGTTATTTTTTTTTTTTATCTGAGTATGAATTTTGTGCTGTTCTGGTTGTTTATCGTTCGTTATTCTGGCATACGTTTTGAGTTGGAGTACAAACAAAAATCACGTTGAACTTTGAACTCGTTTTGGGTCCCAAGTATTTACCTGGGGGTCACGGTTTTAACAATTTAAAATTTTACTATCATAGAATCGTTGCATTGTGATCTCACAAATTATAACAAAGAAATTCTTGTGAAGAAGATTTATAAACAGCTTTCGTTTATGTCTCTGTACTGAACTTTGACCCCCTCTCCTCCCATTTGGAGCTCCAGTATTATAGTCCAGGGGTCACAATTTTGAACATGCATTTAGTATCTAAACTATCTTATTATGCTTGTATAGTGCAGTTTTTAGAAGGTTTTTTAAACATTTCCCCATATATTTCTATGTTAAACTTTGAATCCCTCGAAGGGGCCTAGTATTGGTCCGTGGGTTGTGGCTTTTACATTTAAGAATCTACAGTTTTCTACACCATTTGAAGATACGTGCATAGTTATTTCATAAATTGTATCATTGTAGTTCTTGAAAGGAAGAATTTTTAAAAATCTCTATGTACTTCAATGTTTAGCTTTCAGGCCCCAGTATTTGTCCGGGGCACGGAATCTACACTATCTGATTTAGATCAAACCCAGATTTTCTAGAATGGGATAGGTAGTGGTAATTTATAAATATAGCAATTTTTAATCACCACGGCGTTGTTCCATATTGTCCCAGTTGCAATGAAATGATAGCAATGGCCTGCAAACAGAATCCAGTCCTCTTCACATGCTGAAAAAGGAAGAAATGTATTGAAAAATAAAGTTAACACAAGTACTTCCATCACTGAAACTTTATTGCTTGTAAAATTATGTAAAAATTCTCAAAAAAAAAAATGACAACCCGACCTAGATTACTGTGCCTTCTTTAATTATTACAAACTTATAGAGATATTTTTGAGCTTTGTGAGGCAATCATTTTCAATACCTTTAATGTCCTCCAAGAGTTCCCATCCAGAAGGAATTCCTACCAGGTTTTGGTTCTCCAGTCTGTCCGTCGGGCGACATCTGAGAAGTTTGCAAAGTTTCATGACTTTATTGTAGTAAACAGCCGCGCATTCAGGAAAGTGATTTATGCATGAATGGGCACACCCCAAGCGGCTTGAAACTTGGGCAGATTTAATGAAACATGGAGTTGTTTCAGCCTGCACAGCTTCGTTGGGCGAGACCTTGTGCAGATAGATCCCTTGAATGTCTCCCTCTGCAGAGATCGTTTGCATATACATTGCCGAAAATAGAAAGATACCAATAACTGACCATTTCTGCTTGTTCTCAAATCTATGATGCTGCGACATTTTCAAAATTTTTGAATGGCAGCTTATCTTTCGTCCGTTTTCAAGATTTTAGTAATGATGTGTTGTTCCTAAAAATAATGTTTATATACATGGATGGTGTTGTCCTTTCGTTCAATAGAAGTAGCCAATGGAGATTTATGTTTTACTGTAATTATGCTATCATAATTATAAAAGCACAATGAATAGATTAAAGAGCTCATGATGTTAAGTGAGATATTATTATAATTAAAGTTATCAATAAGTTATAATAACATACGACGCATAAGTAATTGATACTTGAATGTTTAGTTTAAAAATCAGCACAAGTACTAGCAAAGTAGGTCAAATACGTTAAACTTTGTGGTTTGGCGGGGTTTTTTTTTGTCTGATGAATTTTAAATCACAAAATTATATATTACGAATTGATGATTCTGACATTATAATTAAAACGACGTCCAAATATTAACATGTAAAAAGTCCCTCTGTTGTTATTTCCACCCCGTATTGTATACGTTATTGTTAAAAACTCTTTGATTCCCTCGCAGATTGTTTGTCTCTTTGTTCAATAGAATGCCGTATTTACTGAACGTATTGATTTGAAGGAGGCTGGATGGTCTACACATTTACCATCAGATCTGCCTCATACTTTTAAACATTATATATTTTGCAATAAAATATCATTTAGTTTTTTAAAAAAGCCCAACTATTTTTTAAAATTTGAACATTTGCCTCTACGTTTATACAGAGCTGTACAAAGAAATACCTATATTTGCTCGTTCGATACTGTCAATTCAACACAGATGGTTCTGCTTCTAAGCTATGAATATGATGCTTTGTCTCTTGATTTATATATTATATGATATCACCGAAACGCGAATTTTGTGTTGAACTCGTTCATCAAAAGGAGTATTTGTGTTGTTTAAAGTGCACCATTAACCAATAACAGGAGAGAACAGACGCATGCAGAGCATATAAAGAAATTAAACACAACCGACAAATGTTGCTTATACTTCTTTCTGACGCTTAAAATTAAAATTGACATTTTCATATTTCTGGTAGAGAACACCCCCCCCCCCCTGTTTTCTATAAATTTTGATAATGAAACGTTATTGTTTCTAAATTAAATCATTGTTCCGATATTAGGATTATATTTATAGTTGGATGGAAGGAACGCAATACAAAAGTTTACATAATATTTTAAGTAAGACTGAGGCTAAAATACCAAATAATATTAGCACAAAAAAGGAAAGAAATAGAAGCGTTGTTTCTGATTTTGAGTGTGGAAAACTGAAGTGGGACAAACAGACGGACGGACGGACAGACGGACGGACAGACAGACGGACTGACGGGCGCAGAGGAAAGCTATAGTCCCCTCCGGTGAAAACCGGTAGGGGACTAATAAGAGATGCGTAAGTACGTTATTAATTGGAAATTGTATTTACATTATCTATATAAGTTATAGACTCTAATCAAAAAATTATGGAAGTAGAATGGACACAATACCCAAGTGGCTTGCGACATGCAATTAATGAACTCAATTAGAACCTGATTTAATTATTATTTTTGTTCACATTACTACCTAAAATATCAATGGGTTTTGAATTTTTTTTATTTTTGTTTGTTTGTTTGTTTGTTTTCATTTTTTTTTTGGGGGGGGGGGGGGGGTGATGCACAGATCCAGAAATCAATAACGAAGTGAATTATATTTATATAGTGGGGACTGGCTTGACTCAGACTGCCATATCGCTATAGACAATATTTTTGATCCGCTCCTCTCTATATAAATGAACATGTAATAAAGTATGTTAAAACATTTCATAAATTAACCATTATGATGATTAACATTATGGCTATCGTAGAGTGCTTATGCATTTCAGTACGAAAATTAGCATACATGTAATTTAAAGTAATCGATTTGTCATTTGTGCCCCCCCCCCCCCCCCGGTTTTGATCCGCCCCTCTTCTGCAGGAAACACATTTTTCGATCATTTTTTTCAATCGTTTTGAAAATGAAATTGAAATATGAAAAATACTTATAAATCGTATTCAGAACCTCTGTAAAATGTAGAAAATATTTCCCTCTTATTCTTTTTTACAAATGGTCGTAAATTTGATATTTTGTGCGGGACAGGCGTCTTGAGAAAATGAAGATAGACATGGCTGCCCAAGATGGGGAATATTTTAATATCGGAAGTATTGTCTCCTGCACGACGTGTTACAACCAGAAAATCCAGGGTGAAGTGTTAGCTTTCGACGAGGGCACAAAAATGCTTGCGATCAGTATCCTTTTTATCGATGTTGCCCCGACGGAAGCGTGTAAAATCGGCTTTGTTTACACGAAACGTCAAAGAAAAGAGTGACCTGTGAACGAAACTGCGTATTGTTTACATCAAACAGTCAAGTCTTCAAAGTCGAAAACAGTATATTTTTTATGAATTTGAACTAAGTTTTTGTGTTTTTTTTGTAAGTACAACGATTTTAATGTATTGGTAAATGTATTATGATTAGAGTGATTAGGTACAATTTCCATGCATGTACATGCACATAACATGCATTGATCCGAGGGATCATAAAGCAACCATTCAAAGACTTTTGTGGTAATATTAATCTTTTGACATGAATAACTAGCAACAGTAGTTTAGATTTAAACACAAGCAAAACTAATGTTATTTGTTTGCTCTGATATATGAAGGGTGATGAAATCCATGTTATCATAATGTAAATGCAAAGCAAGGGAAAATTTTTAGAGGGAAATGACTTGCAAATCATGAACCTTAACCAATAATAGAATCATCTGCAGCCAGTGGGAAGCGAGATGTCCATGATATAAGGATGGTCAACTTGTCCTTTGTTAGCCACATCAAGGTGACAAAAGAATGCAATGACCCCCCACCCCCACTCACTAGCATCAGTATACAAAAGGTAAGAGTACTTTTGTTGATTATTTATCAAGCAGCAGGAATTAATAATTGTGTAATTTTTACCATGAACCATTCCTTGTCTTGTAGTAGCTATGACACATACTACTCGATAAAGCTTAATTGCAAACATAAGTCATCGCGAACTAGTTTATCGGAAAGTTAGTCTCGAGATAAAATCCTTGCGAATAAAAATTGGTTTACTAAAGAATAGAAAATGTAGTATAATGCATTGGATAGGTCCAATGTAATGTTGGCTCTTTCTCGTTCTTTCTATGCCTACATTGATATGAATTTTCTTGTAGATACAGAGTAGATTACGACAGAACTTGGACGAGAAGAGAAGGCAGGTGAACTACATAGGTATCGGCGTAACCCCAGAGGGCCAAAGGGCATTTAACTCAATCGTCAAAACGTAAGAATATTCCCCAGAGTGTCAAATTTTGTTCATGGATAAACTGGAGTGGGTTGATACTTGTTGAAGAAATATAAGGCTTATTTTGTTATTTCATAAAGTTATAATTGTAACGTTTATTGACATTGCTGAAAAAAATGAGGAAATGTAAATTACATATTTTTTGGTAATGATTGCAATCGGTTTATGGTAAACATGCTATAAATGCTGTGTAGTGTACATCAATATTTTGGCAAAAATTGATTTTTCAGAAAAGAAGTGTATTTCTTGATGTTCCTATTCCTATGCACATATGTATGGCATTTAGCGATGTGATAGATTTATAGTGGGAAGTTGCTTTCCGCTAAAAACGTAATAAATTTAAAGAATACTCAGCTAAATTTAATACTTTTATAATTCACTATGAAACCAGACAAAACTTTTTACAATATATTATTTTATTTACATATCTTTTTTAAAATCAGGGATATAAAATATTTTCACTGAGATTTTGTTTATCGCTTTTGGATCCACTTGTTCAAGGGAATAGTGTTGTCGTTTATGAATTTCAGAGAAACACTAGCATACTTAACAATCATGACTTAACAAGCTGAAAGTCTTTAAACCAGTTTGTTATTCCTGCAAACTCCTAGAGAGGTATAACTGTAGATCCTTATTGTTGCTGCAACATGAGACATTTTTTAAGAGTTCACATATACTCATACAAAATGCATGGAAACATTTTTGATTAACGATTTGATGTGCTGTACATGTTAATTATTACCAACAGATTGAATGAAGTCAGGTGGAACGGGAAAGACATAGTAGTGATGGATGAAGTCAAAATCGTGCCGCCATATGGACCAGAAAACTGCACAGGGAAGGAGGGACAACTCCTCAGTCACGTCAAAAAAATTGTAAGTGGCAACATGATTCTGTTGGATGCAAATTAAGGAGGCTGGATGGTCAACAAATTAGTCATCCGATCTTCCTTAAATTTTAAAATATAATCTCTTTAGCTATTAGATAACTATTTTTTAATTAAGAAAAATTCCATATGATTTACCTTTTAGCTATGAGCATTTTCTTATAATCTTATATAGAGCTCTCCTATTAAAGGAGATCAATACAGTCTAAAAATGGCCTCGACCATCAAGCCCTCTTAACAGTTTATCAGTTATCTAAGTAGGGTCAGATTTCATTGATTGTTCTAAGAGTATACGTGGTATAATGTTACTTTATATAAATGAATTTCTGGTATACATTTGAACATCCTTGGAGCTTCATGCTGGTATGAAGGTAGCTAGCATTGCAGTACAAATATATGACCAGAGTTTAGTAGATAGGTTAGTATGTAATTTTTTCTGCAATGCTAGTTACCTTTATAGCCGGAATGAAGTACCAAAGATTGCATCATAGTGTTTGTATTTACATCTACCTTTTAAAAATGCTATCAATAATGTTACCATGAAATGTGAGTAAGCTATGTATATTGTTGATTACAATGTGTCACGAAAAGAACAGCCAATTTTCCATAAATGTGAGGGTCACTATAGTAACTACAACTTCTAGGAAGTCTTGGGTCAGTCCTTTGAGTTTGTGATCACAGTGTAGCTCTAGTTTCGGTTAATCAAAAAATAATCCTTGTAAAGTTAACAGAAAAATTATGAAGAATACATCAATGAACAATTCACAATTATTTAAATTAGCTACTTTAACTAAAATTTTCACTTATAAAGCTAAACAAATACACTTAAGGAAGGAGTCTTTTCTGGTTTTCGACTTGTCAAACGTAAATTTGATTAATTGTTCATTAAATCAAGATGAAAGGAAATTAAAATAGTATATTTTTCTTTCTTTTTTACTATCATACAACTTGGCATAGAAAAATGTAATCAATGTTTAGAATGGAACAAGGACTATATTTTTGGCGTAATATTGGCGTAGGAAAATATCAAATGTTGCGCAATTCAGAATTGCTGCAGATTATATATATATAATGAGTCTGTTTTAGCATTTTAAAAACAATAACAATAATGTTGGATTTTTTTTTACTAATGTGAACTAATAATATGATACTTGGGTTTCAGATAATGTTTTTAAAATATGATTTGCCTATCAAATAACATTTTATAAGCTTTTTAAAGCGCCCATTCTATACATTGATTTTTGTGAAAAAATCACTAAAATCAGTTTTTCTCTCTTATGAAACGGTCAATATATTAGCTTTTCTGTCAATTTATATCTTTATATAAAGTCTTCATAATACATAAAAATTAGAAATATTTTATTATTGGAAGCATAAAAAAATAATCAAAATTTCTTCAAAATTTAAGAAAATTAGAGGAAATGCGGGCTAAGCAATATCAATTTTAGTATAAATATTTATTCCAATTTAGTAGTATAAGCTGATAGACACTCTCATGGTCTATGATTTCATTGAAGATTTGAATCTTCAAATCTTAAACAAATGTCTACAGAACTATAAAGAGCTACACCTATTTTTATCAATCTTTACGTTGAGGAAAAAGGTAGTGACCTTGACCTGACCTTTATTCGAAAACAAAAAGGTCAAATTTAATTAAACTGATAGAATCATTAAGTAATATGATCCGTTTGACTGTGTCAAAATTTCATGCATTTCTTATTATAAGAAGTATGTTTGATAATGAAAAGACTCCTTCCTTAAAAGCAGTTTAGAATGCGTACCAATGCTAGGTCGTTTTACTTGATCATGTAAATTTCTGTCTTGTCATACATGTACAAATTACAAGTGATTTTCTAAAAAAATTCAGAGGGAAATACTTAATGGATGTTAATACCCTGTGATGGAGACTGTTTCAATTATGTAATGATATATTTCTGTATTATTTGTGATTTTGCCATTCTTTGAGACTTTTTGCCAAAATTTTCAACTAAGTGAATGAGGTCAGGGCTGCGTTTTACAAAAGAACTGATGGCTTACGACCAAATTAATGAATGCTATTTAATCAGAAACTAATCAATGTTTCATTCTCATGGCTGTAAAATGTTGTCATGGACAACAAAGTAGCTGTATAAATATGGTTCTAAGTGTTGTTCTTTAGATATTAATCCTTGAAACTGAAAATATTTACGACTTTGTTGTAAGTTCTTTTGTAAAACGCAATCCTGGAACATAAAATGTTCAATCATCAACTTTGATATTTGAAATCTGCAATTCAAGACTAGTCTTTGACATAAGGGAGATTGGGATTCATTAATATCAAAATTAGCTACATGTTCTAAACTGCAGCCCACATGCACATTTACAAAAATAATGTTCACAAAAAGGGATAATTGCTAGTAAACAAGCAAAGTGAAATAAAAGTACACATGTTTTTTCCAGAAGTTTGGTTTGTTTTAGATACATACATCGCTTGGGGCTACATTTGGACATAATAACTGATTTTGTCTTGATCAGGCTTTGACACAGTTAAAAATATTTTGCGACATAATGTCATAAAAAAGATGATTAGATAAAAATGGTCATTATTGAATACAATACGTGTAATTTAAAATCTTAAGATGTACAGCATTTGATACTGATTAATGACTCAGACTAACAGATTCAACCAATTTCTTGTACCTCAAAAAGCAATACATATACTTGCTCGATCAACACAGATTCATCACAATATTATATCACCATGTAGGAAAACATCATAATAAATCAATTTTCTTTTTTAAGAAGAGTTTGATTTAATGATTTTTATTCTGTAAACAGAGACATCAACCAAAAAAAAAAAAACTGGACAGAAATACAATGTATGTCCAAGTCTTATGGTAGTTTTTCATCCAATTCTTCTATTGACTGTTTGCTAAAAAAAAAGTTTTGATTTGAAATATACATGTACTAGCATAGAATTAAAAAAGAAAAAGTATCAATGCTCAAAGGACTATCATAAATTAAAAGACATTAGACTGAAATGTACTAAAACAGTAGTGAAAAAATTTGCACATTGTATGATCTTTATAATATTTTTCTCCAGATGAAAAGTGCTGTTGTATCATCGATATAATGAATATTAATGAAATGGTATCTTTTTTTCAGCTACAGAAACACCACACTGAAGAGAGTCAAAAGTCTGAACAGAGGAAGTCTGCCTCCCCAGTTCCTAGTGCATCATGAACAAACTGAAACATTTTTTTACAAAGGGAGACAATTGTATACATACAAATACACACACACAGACATTAAAAAAAAAAATCCAAGAATCTTACATAAACATCTGAACTTTTTTTTTGGATTAAAAAAAAAAAGTTTTTTTTAACAAGATAAAATGCAACTTGCAATATATTTGTGTGCGAATTAATGTAGAGTCTGGAGCACTTTTGTTTTTATGTTTTATTGAAATACTGAAAATGAAAAATACAACTGAAGTACGTAGGAAACACAAGAGGTCATATTTGAAAGTTGTGGAAATTCTTCAACGGTTGTTATGGCATTGTCAAGGAAGCTGGCTAAATGTCCATCAAACTAGCATTTCGCATGGCATAGTTTTTAATTTTTTGGAAAAAAATCTCAATTATGTTGTAAATTTTAAGATATGTTAAAGAAAGAACTGAATACACTATGCAATACCAGATTAGAAGGGAAGAAATTTTGAATCATGTCATCAATTTTAAGGATTTTATATACTGAGAAGAAATGTAATGAAATTGTTATAAAGGGGAAAACAGTGATTGTATGAGGGAAGAGTTATTTATTGAAACAAGAAAACTTAAGTTGTGTTGTTTGAAGATTATTAAAACTGATAATGCAGGACTATGGTGTTTCTCTTTTATGTTTGTTTGGAGGAAAAATAACTCAGTCAATGCCTTTTTATTATGAGATCATTAGATTTTAATTTAAATGGAATTTTTAGGGTGTCCAGCACTTAGGAATTAAAGTGTAAATTTCGAAACACATCAAAGCCATTTTTGGACTATATTAATTTAATGTCCTTTAAACAAATAGAGCTTTGTATAAAGATACTGGAATCTACTATTTAAATTTTAAAACTTCTCTCTATTAAACAATAGTTGTAATGGTTTGGTTGGATGTTATTTACTGCATAAGATATTAAGGAGGCTGGATGGTCAACAAATTAACCACCTGATCTACCCTATAACTTTAGATATGATCTATAAATCCATAAACTTTTGTTTAATAAAAAGAAGTTTTAAAATTTGAATAGATTCTTTAAAACTGGCTCCAATAATTAAAGAATTATATATGATAAGAGTTCAATTTGGCCCCCATAATTCACTATTTTTTAAAGTGTTTTGGGTACAAAATGTTATGTTATGATTTAGAAGAGTTGATATAAAATATATTTTTCACATATTTGTTTGATTTATTTGCACTCACTTGCTGTAAGTGACACTATTTCTATAATTCAATCAAAATCGGACGAAAATTGACATTTTTCACATCTTTTTACGAATGCGAAATATAGAGCCCATGCTTGAACCAGGACAAATTTTTTGTCACTTATTAGACTTAACTAGATACATCTCTGATTAAAATATTTTGTTGGTTCAAGCATGCACTCTATGTTTCCTGAAAGAAAAACTGCTTGAAAACAAGCTATTTTATGCAAAAATGGCGGAAAAAGGTTGTCTTTACAATGCCGTATTTCTAAATTGTGGGCACTTGAATCAAAATGAACATTATATAAGTAAACACATCACATATATATCTGTACAAAGAAAACAAAGAATTACAGTAAAATAATGATATTCCCTTTAGGTGGCCATGTTAGGCCCATACCATGTATAGTCCTTTACATGTAGATAATTCTGTAGTATTTCCCTTCATTCAACAGTATACAATATTAATACGACAAATATTGACTCCACAGTAATCATTCATAAGACAAAAATGAGACATCATGTGATTAGGAAAATATATACTGCATGTACATGAATATGAATGACATTATTTACTTTGGTTTCAAGATCATCAATTTCCATGGATTTTCCGAAACCAGCAGTTTTGTGAGTAATGGCTCTAACAGTATGAATTACTGTCAAGCTTCTTTAGTTGAATTTGGAAACCTGCTTCAAAAACAAAATCCACCAATATTTGCACTCTAAGATCTAGCTAGAAAAATGTAAAAAAGCTGGTGATGCACCCAGTAATTTCTATTCAAGCATCTTTTTTTCTCCAAAATTCACAAAATATTTGGAAGCAATGCATTATTGATCAAACAATTGATGTGCAAAGTTATGGGGCACCTTAAATACTGCAAATGAATTCATATACATTTAGAAGAGATTAAGAAGATTGTAAGCAACTTTTTCAAGGTTTGCAAGAAACATACCTTTTTGTCTGTATGGTAATATTCTAACGATCCATTCCTTTTGCCAGTTTGTCTATTGTATATCTTAGATCATGAACATATGCTTCAGGGTAGATCGGAATGTTGGTCATTGTTACTGGGGGGGGGGGGGGGGGGTATATACTATTTATGTAAATATTCTTCTGAATATTCTTCCCAACAAAAATTCAAACAAAATGACTGTAAATTCAGTCGTTGATTTGACTGGTCTGCTGGTCTAACATTAAGGGGGATGTGTAACCATCTTGTACAGCTGTTGTACACTTGAGTATAAGAATGTAAACATTTCTTGAACTGGCGTGTTTCTGCCCGAAACTGACCAACACTGTTACAAGATACAAAAGCAATAAATATGAGATTCTACATATTATGCTTACAAGAACAGGACAATGCCTTTTTTATAACTTATAACAGCTGTCAAACTGCGCAGCTACACACTTATTTTAAAGATTTAGAAATCTAAAAAAATATGAAGGGGGTTCATTCGAGTCCTCTCTACAACCATTTGTTGAGAAAACGTTTGAATCTTGCACATTGATGTTGTACTAACTTTGCCTCAAAATGGGATACCCTATTTTTATCAGTTGGCATTGGATCTATTTATAGAACAAGAAAAATCCAGTCTATACTAAGCACTCTGGTGTCTATGGAGACACATTAACGTTACTTTTCATAAAAAAATTAAATGTCGATTCAAAACAACCCGTGTTGAATTGATATACATCTCTATACCTGTCCCAGTTTTAAGGGTTTTTGTTCAGTTCTATAGGAATAAGTTGAGGTAAAGTCTTTTTTGAAGTGGGGTACGGGTCCAAAAAGTAATTGTTTTAATTAAAAAAGTATACATTATATTTTAATGAAAAAATGTCTTTAATACACTGCACAGTAGGATACCCTACCTTGAGACAAAGTTACAACTTAAATAAGCAAGCTTAGACCTTTTCATGACGAATAGTTGTAAAGGGGACACCAATAAACACCCTTCATATTTTAATGCCCCCTCCGAAGAAGGGAGGGCATATTGCTTTGTTGCTGTCAGTCTGTCCACTTTAAGTTTCCTTTCATTTTCTTTGCAGAGGTTGCATTTTTTGAGATAAAATTTGGTATACTGATTTATTTTAATGATACTTGGTCAAGGTCGATATAGGGTACGATCGAGCTATTTTCGACAGAGTAATTATTAATTGTATGCCTCTTGGACGTTAAAAATTCTATTTATTTGCAGTTTCCGTTCATTTTCTTCGCTGAGGTTGCACGTATTGAAATGAAATTTGGAATACGGATTTATTATGATATTTTTTTTAATATCTTGGTCAAGTTTGATTTTGGGGACGAATGCGCATTTTTTGACAAAGTTATGCCCCTCGTACTTAAAATAATTCCAATTATTTGCAGTTTCCGTTCGTTTCCTTTGCAGAGGTTGCACATATTAAAATGAGATTTGGTATACTAATTTATCATAATATTATCTAGGTCAAATTTGAATTTAGGTACGATCGAGCAATTTTAGACATTGTTAGGCCCCTTGGGCATAGAGAAATTCCACTTATATTTGCAGTTTCCGTTCATTTTCTTTGCGGAGGTTGCACATATTGAAATGAAATTTGGTATACAGATCTACTTGTATCATAATAATGTCTAGGTCAAGTTCAATTTTCGTACAATTGAGCAATTTTCGACGGAGTTATGCCCCTTTGACTTAGAACAGTTTCAGTTATTTGCTGTTTTCGTTAATTTTCTTCGTGGATGTTTCCAAGGGAGGGGGGCATAAGTGTTTCAAAAACATCTCTTGTTTTTTCAGATTTTTAAATCTTCAAATTAATTAAGTCTTTTGCTGCGCAGTTCGACAACTATTCTAAGAATCGGTCTAGGGCATCATTTGTGTCTTCAGGTTCCACAATTCTTATGTTACCTTCGTACCAAGTCGATAACTGCATAAACTGAACAAATTTATAATCAATCGAATGGTAAAATGCAAAATAAATTTGTTGCTTATAGATTTTTCTCACAAAATCTGCCAACTGAATGAAGAAATCAACAACAACTGAATGACTAACTTATTATTCCACAATTTTGTTATGGGTAAACTAATATTTGAATGAGAGATAACAAAATAACATAAGACTACTTGACATAATGTAAAATAATTAGAAAAGCATAAATGATTGAATGCAGTATTTAATTCACAAAAACTATTTGCAATAATCATTTATAGCATAATGAAAACTCAACGTATATTCACGTGAACAGAGTTTAACTGTGTTCTTAAAGGGGCATGGTCTTAATTTTTGTCAAAAATTATTTTTCATATTTTAATGTTAACATTGCTTCAGTAAGGCATTTTTAATAGGCAACCAACATTTGAGTGTCATTTGTTGAGCTATATTAAGCAAGCTACAATTTTATTTTTTGCCTTGTTAACAGATTTTGTTTCACATTTTGAATGTTAATTGAAGGTAAAACTTCAGTTTCAGACCTAAAATGAATGTTTTAAACGTTAGGAACTGTTTATTTATGGTTAAAATGAATAAGATGTTAGACAAATCAACTTGGAAAGATTTTTACTGGTATATTGAACCCATGTAAACAAAAACGTTGCACGAGCCTTGTTTACATGACAACGAATTGAGAACAGTGTATCTTGCTTATTACTCTTAGACTGGCTCTCAAATTTGGTTGATTGACAGAAATGCATTCTTACAGCACTGCAAATAATAAAAACAGGAAAATAGAATTTGAACAAAATCGTGACCATGCCCCTTAAATAATATGCACAACTGTCTCTCAACACAGTGCACAACTGCTTTCCTAACACAGTCACAACTGCTTTCCTAATGTTCATAGTCACAACTGTCTTTTCACACAGTGCACAGCTGTATCTTCATTAAGTGCACAACTATATCTTCATAAAGAGCACAACTTGCCCACTTCACAAAGTGCACAACTGCCTTCTTCTAACAATGCTCAGCAGCCCTCTCTACATAATGCACAACGTACTGCTCTCTTCACAAATACCGGATGCCCCCTCTACTGGTATATTGAACATGCAGCCCTCTCTACATAATGCACAACTGCTCTCTACTGCCCACTTCACCTAAAACACAACCGTCCTCTTCACCCTCTGCACATAATGCACTCATGTCCACTACACAATACGAATGTCCTCCAAGCAATGCACAACTGTACTCTCTAAAAACACCCAACTGTCCTCAACACAATGCAATGTCCTTCACACAAAGCACTTTTTAGCTCACCTGAAAAAGCTCAAGTGAGCTTTTCTGATCACTTTTTGTCCGGCCTGCATCATTTTGTCTGTCTGTCTTTCTGTAAACTTTTCACATTTCGACTTCTTCTCCAGAACCACTGGGCCAACTTCAACCAAACGTGGCACAAAGCATCATTGGGTAAAGGGAATTCAAGTTTGCGAAAATGAAGGGCCACACTATTTTTCAAGGAAAGATAACTAGGATTTATTTGAAAATTGCTGATATATATTTTTTCAGAAGTCTTCTTTTCAAAAATCATTTAACCAAAAAAGCTAGAACTTGTATGGAAGCATTCTCAGATAGTGTTGATTCAAGTTTCTTCAATCATGGTCCACGGATGATCAGGTGGGGCCACAATGGGGGGTCGAATTTGAAGTTGTACATAGAAATATATAGTGTTAATCTTTAAAATCTTCCTCTCAGAAGCCAATCAACCAGGATAGCTGAAACTTGTTTGGAAGCATCCTTATGTAGTATAGAAACAACTGTGTGAAAATTATGTACCCTGGGGATAGGGTGGGGTTACAATGGGGGTTGAACTTTTACTCAGGAATATTTGGTGTAAATATTTTAAAATTATCTTCTCAAACTAATCAGCCAAGAAAACTGAAGGTTGTGTGAAAACATAGTCAGGTAGGGTAGATTCAAGTTCGTTCAAATCATGATCCAAGGGGGTTGGATGGGGTCACAACATGGTGGGGGGGGGGATACATAGGAATGTAGATAGAAAATTATTTTAAATATCTTATTGTAAAAACCTCTTGCCTAGAAAAGCTGTAATTTTACTGAAATCAACCTCAGATAATGTAGATATAAATTCTTTCAAATCAAAATCTTGAAGAGTAGGGTGGGGCTACACTGGGATTCCAATTTTACAAAGGAAAATATATAACTTTGATTATTTACAAAAAATGAAATGTTATGATATATGGTTTTACTTATATGCAAGCATATTGTCATATTGCTGATTTTTTCAAATTGTTTAGACTTTGGCCCCTGGACAAATATTTGGCCTCACAAGGATTTCAGAGCTTGATGTAGGTTTATATCCCATGTATAAACAATTGTTTAGAATTTTTTGAGAACTGCAATGCTCAACAGGTGATATGGCTATAAAATCATCCTGTTAGAAAAGGGACTTGATTATAAACATAAGAATAACCAGGGGGGAAAATTGGACTTTATTTATACAGGTTCTACAGTATCCATATAGTTTGTATTATGACTCTGTTAAGCTGATTTATCATACCTATTGTTCTTCAGGTGAGCGATGTGGCCCATGGGCCTCTTGTTTCAATTCTTGCAGCTTATACCAATACATAATAACAATAACAGGAATTAATGATTAGTGAAAATCAATTATCCTTTATATATTTTACAGTCTCTCAAAACCGGTACTTATTTTATACACGTAATAGACACCCTTCCAGTTGCATCTTATACTAAACTAAAAGGTTTCCTCCCAAACAGAAAACAAATGAACGCCAAAGTGTTTATATAAATAACTGTATTTCTTAAATAGCATCATGACTGGGATAGAGACATTATAAATAAATATTTTAGAAAATCTGAATGCTGTCAGCCTTTCATATTTAATTAAAACACTCAGTTCAGCATTCAAATAATATATCCTCTATCACCATATTTACGCATTGTTATTGTTATAAATGTCATTTTCGCTGGATGAAATACATGTGCCTAATGAACTACTGTTCATTTCACGGAAGAGAGAATACATCATAAGATTTAATATATGATTTTTAATAATCAATCAAGATATTATTCATACCAGTAATAGTAAATCACAGAATATTCTCTTTCGTTCATTGTATCAACGGATTAGGTATAAATAGAACTAGTAATGTGTTATTAAATCCAAATCCATTGATCATAAAATATCTTAAAAATCTCTGCTCCTCTAAGGGTTTAAGAATACAATCAAATATGTAACATTTTCAAAAGAAAAAAAAATTAAAAACTTTCATATGATAACTTTCCTATGGTTACATTTTGAATATGATAGAGGTATTTTAGATTATACTTGATTTCGGATTAACAAACTCATTATACGTAACAGATCTGACTGTATTCAAGGAAGTGCTGATAGGTTTAAGAAAGAGGAAGGTGTATAGAAATACAGGAAAGAGTAGTAGAAAAAGGGGGAATATAGCACTTTTACATAAACATTCCTCATAAGTTAGCATCACACACACATATAACGGAATGCAGAGACAATGGGTGCACTCAAACTCATAGGTCAAAGAAAGGTCAAGGTCGCACACAGAGTAAATAAAGGGCAAAGTTCACAGAAAGGTCAAGGTTTACAAATTTAAAAGGTTTTAATAAAAAATGTCTTTACTGTTGATTTACTGAATGGAAAGCAAATCAAAGAAGTTATAGTATGAATTGAAAATTAAATAATTAAAGAAAGGCATCTGGAAAATATTTTTTCTTCCATACACATTAAGTTATTAAAAAAAAAGATGAAAGTGTTTGATGGTACATCTATCAAATAAAAAAACAAAATGCTGGGTTGCAACAGAATCTTTGACAATAAGCATGTAACAAACTTATATTTCCTTGAAAGGGAAAATATAACAAAAGAAGCACCTGCATTAAAATGGAAATGTTAACCTATTACCAATGTCATGGCAAAAAAAAATGATAGACAGTTAAGGCAAAAAAGAAAATAAAATATAAATACAAATCTGCTGTAAAATAAAAGGGGTTCACAAGAATATTGATTCCCTAAAACAATACAAAAATAATTTTTGATTACATACAAAATTGCTTTATTTAACTGAATACATTTGAATGAAAATTAACAAGTGCTGTGCGAGATATGCATTTTTACTGTATAGGCTGGCAGCTGATAAATGCACCCCTCCAGTCAATATTGGCCAGAAAAATCCCCAAGTAAATTCCCTCTTTCAAACATTTATACCTGCTCATTCAGACACACACTTATTTCTTTTACTAGGATATATTTAATTCCAAGTTCTGTGTAAATAATTCTCAAGTAATTGCTTTGTGCCCTTTTTTTCAGGTACGAGAAAAAAAAGGAAGCAAATAAAATCATCATTGAAAGACTGAGAAAAAAAAATCCTGCACTTGTCCATATATCAGGAATCATGATATAAGGATATAAATGACAGCTGTCAATCATTAATCTGACAGAGAGAGTGCATATGTATTTGCTAGTATAATGTCTTGTGGGCGGGGCCACTTGTCAATTGGGCGTGACAACTCATCAATGTCCAATCTGATCAACAGATTGTTGTAAATTGATCCTTCTGTGGCCCTAACAGATTCGTCCATTGAACCATTTCCTTTAGTGTCTTTTTTCACTTAAATATAAAGGTTGGTGGATCCAACAACAGCTCTATTTGGGGGGTGGCGGAGGTGGAGCTCGTTGATTGCCTGCTGAAGAAAAAAAGCAAATTGTTACAAGTATGCTCATTTCTACTGTGAATAGCCTTTTATAACAATACAGTGAATTGCCTTCAATATTAATAAATAATGAAAACTATAAAGCAATATTTTGGATGAGTTAAAAACAAATTGTGTTTTCTTTGTATCCTTTGTTGATATGGTGCTAATCTTGGATGATACCAAATACATAAATTGAAGCAATAAAATATTGGAAAGTTATAAATTTACACCCATTGAAATATTCTCCTAGATATGTGGTATTCACAATACATGTAGTTGAAAGTTCCAGTACTATGGTTACACGGGTAAATTCTGTGATTTCTGTCAATCTTGTTTTACGAGATATAAACATAAGAATTTTTTCTTAAAATAAGGCGATCCTTAAAAAAAAATTGCCGCCTGGGGGTTTCTAGATCCAGGAGGGAGGGAGGGATTATTTTTTTTTTTTTACTTTTCAAAAATCAAAGTTTAACTAATTAATATTTGTTAAAAAATAAAAATCTCCATATAAAATAACTTCTTTATTTTTTTGCTAAAAAAGTTTTATCAGCAGGTGGTATTTCAATGAGGAGGGAGGCAATTCCAAACAATCAATAATTTTATTTCGGCCTAGTTTTTACTATTTTTAAATTCTGTCATTTAGAATAACTGAATTACTTGTACCAACAAATAATGTATGTTACAAAGGAAATCAATTCATTACATCACCCATATCTAATCAAGTGGGATCATTTATGTGAATTTTTCTGAGTTATATTTCAAGCATGGTCTCTACATGTCATACAACTCAGAATAAATCTCAATACTGAAAACACCCTTGATCAGATCTATGTAACTTATGTAATAATATATTTAAGTATAATGTTTAATCATATTTCTTTGTGTAAAAGTAAATACACAAAGAACATAACAATGTATATATATTTTTACGATCCATGCAGTGATTGGGTACAAGATTGACCTCCCTTGTACATACACAAAAAAGATGAGAGAGAATATGAATATTCTGATGGTATAATCAACAGTAAGGAAATAAAAATAAATACACAAGTAATACTGATTGTTGTAAACTGAAAATTGTGTATATAAGTACAAGTCATATTCATATAACTTGCTCTCCTTACCAACTTCACTCAATATAAACACTAAAAGCTACAATAAGGAAAAGCTTGGATTTCAGATACATGTATGCAAACTAAACAGATTTTCTAGCTATGATACAAGATTCAATGGTTGTATAGACCTCTGCTTAAAGCTTTCCTCATTGTGCATATTCTGTATAAGATCATATAAAACTTGAGTGTGGCCAAAAACAAAAGTTTGCCCAACTGAATTATAAAGTATATATACAGATTTGGGTAAAAAATTTGGAATGCCTCATTGGATGTTCATTCCCCTATACCTCAGACCTGAAAGTTCTATGCATACATAATTAATGTGCTAATTATTATCATGATTGATTGAAATAATGTAATAAAATACTATAGTTTCCTATCCATTTAATTAAGATTCCTATCCATTTTGTTCATACACAAAAGCAGAAGTTATGAAACAAACAAACAACTATGAAACAAACAGTTTCCAGATTTATGAGAGTGATGGAGCACTGCTGAGGATCAGAGGTAATTTATCAATGAGGAAGCATTTGAAACAATTTGTTGGTGTCCAAAAAATGTGCATCAATCATTTTTCCCACCTAACTTAAATGTTATACATGTATTTTTGTATTCTCTTACTATAGAGGATACCTTGATGATGTTAATTCACATTTGTTATAATTTTAAAAATAGATGACACACTGAAATCGTTGTAGTTAAAATTAAGCATATTAATATAATTAATTCAAACTGTGAAATAAAAACTGGATATTTAACCTGATATTTGATTTACAAGATAAATGCAGTTATTAAAATTGGGGGAAAACAGTTATTTTCCCTGTCGTTCAATTTTATGCTAAACATTATGGGAGATACTTATTTACAATCAGTTATGAGCAATATCTTTAGCAAAACCCTGTAAATGTGAGTACATACCTTGATGTCTGGGATTTTTGCTGGGGTAATTTTTGTTAGAGCCTGTAAATGGTTCAGGAGGAGGTAACTCATTCCCATTGTGGAATCGGAATCTATTTTCAAACTCTACAAGAAATTGATAAAACACAACTTTAAACTCATAGTATGCATTTTAAGAATCTAATTTATACCATATTCAAGAATGTGATACATCATACATGTACAATCAAAACACCCTTTCCCCCCTTTTCAACTAAATTTTTGTCGACTTTAAGGAAATTCCTATCAGTGCTCATGTGAAAATAATGAAATGGATAATCGACACCTACAATTTGAAATGACTCTTCAGTGTTTGACAAAAAATTGAAATCTATAGAAATTTTATGTAAGTTTACAAGTAGGACATTGTTGTTGCCAAGAAAATAAGACATTCATGTAAACTGTACTTCCACACTGAAAAAGTTATTGGCAAAGCCACGAAAGTACGAGCCGCATGTTTCCTGTAGATACCAGAAATTTTTAAATTTTCTTTTTTTTTTAATAGAAAAAATCAAAACACATTACTGTATTCAATTTTACACAAAATCTTAAGCTTACTGGTACATAAAAATCTGACATAATACCAGGCAGGAAGTTGTACACACACAAGGTAGAATTAACTTCTCTAAACTTCCTTAATTTTTTTATATATAACAAAACATGTAGTCTGATTTGAAAAATATTCAGCTTTGAACAAAAAAAACTTGTAATGTAGAAAATTTTTCAAAATCAACTGTCGTAAATCTCCTTATATTATGAAGAACTCTTCCTTAACAGAATAGTTCAAAGATTTTCAGAGGACCATTATAATTGGGGAAAAAGTGACTTTGGTTCGGGAAAAACATTAAAATAAAATCGTAAAAATTTATTGACAGTCCACCACCAGCTTCTAAAAGCTCTCTGTACAGCAAGTGATGGAAATGACGGATCTACTCTTACGCCACTGCAGCAAAGAATATGTTTATATTTCATTAACAATTTAACATCTGATTGAAGAGAGTTTTGAGGGTCATTGCATCTGTTACAAATTGACCTAATGTCTTAAAATCTAAATGAAAAAGTTCATACAAATAATTGAGCAAAAATCAATAAAGCAGGATTAATAACATCCTGTTCACGTATAACTTTAATGCTTTGCACATAAAAAGTCTTAACAACATCACACTGTAAAGTATTTGGTACCTAATTAGTCCACTTTACATTACTGACTCACCATCATTATCTCCGGAGTAATTTCCCGAGGACCGCCGTACTGGAGGGGGTGGGGGTTGCATGCCACCACCGCTGGGTCCTCTTGCAGGAGGGGGTGGGGGTCCTGGGCGCCCACCACCTTGCCTTGATATTGTTCCCCCAGAGAGGGAGGTGTTGGAAGATGTTCTGGCTGGAGGAGGGGGTGCTAGTTGTGATGAGGAGGCACTGTTCCTGGGGAGGGGAGGGGGCCTAGTTGAGGGAGGAGGGGGAACCTGAAACAAAACAACAATAATCATTTGATGGTGACAATTTTTAAAACAAAACAACATAGTCAATGGTGAAGGTTTTTTGTCATCACACAAACATAAATGACTGCTTTTTCTGCAGAAAAAATACTTGCAGTTATTTCAGAACTTCTCAAATTGTGTTTGGTCACCCCCCCCCCCTTTTCTCTCTCTCTCTGTCTTACATAAGAAAGCCTTTCATCCCATATTAAACACATATATTAAAAGAATACATGTCCAGATTTCATACTTGTGACCTTAAAGAGGAAAGTTCAAAGGTTTTATGAATTATATAGTCAACTCATATTCCCTTAACATCATATTCAAATTAAAAAAAAAAGCACTTGAATTTATAGGGTTTTTCTGCTTTCGGTAGAACTGGATTATAAACTAAAGAAAACAAAACAAGTTCTCTTTATACCCACTTTAAAATCTATTGTCACGGCCAGACATGCTTATAAGTCTACAAGTCATACAAGAAGATCAAATATAAACAAGCACAAGGACTTAAATCATCTCAAAACATCTTAACCTAACTTCCTGTCAGTGAAATCTTAGACTCTTAGTACAATATATGTATATATATACGTAACTATCCAAAACTAAATGATCCTCCCTTCAACCCTCTAATTAGAGGAAAAAGAAAGAGAGAATGGGCAAAATGAAACTTAAATTTATAATGATGTATCAAATTAATAAAACGTAGAAAGTATTTTCCTCCTTTGATAAGTATTTGCTTGTTTAAAACAGAGAAACGACTTTGGTGTAGCTTGAATCACATCCATGTAGAGGGGATGACATTGATGAGGAGTCACCAGTGCTATAGAGGATGCACTTGTGAATAATTAAGGTTTTATGAACAAGTTTGTCATTCATTTCTGCATAATACAAATATTATACATCATGGATAATATATACACAACACAGTCACTCCCACACACTAAGTGGTTGTGTACATCACTGGTGAATCAAAAAAAAAAAAAAAGATTTTCCAGCAAGCATGATGCTCATACATCTAAAAGAGATATCTTGATGCTCTTAAATATTAAGATTTCATTTATCTAATAAGAACTCTGGAATCATTTGACTCGATAAATTATATTTTAAGATACACAGATACATGTATTGACGTGACTAAAAAATTAAGATACCAGTACTGATTAAAACAAGAACAGTGTCATTCATTAAATTATAAAACACATAATTATTTGAGGAGGCTAGATGATCAACAAATTCACCATCAGGTCTACCTCAAAATTTTAAGATATGATTTCATGGATTTGTTTGGCTATAAACTATTATACAGTAAAGAAAAAAAAATCCATACTTTATACAATGTACCGGGTACTTTTAAATTTGGGTACCGGGTATTTTCCTACATTATTACATAGAAATCTTCTTCCAAAGGAGATCAAAAAATTTTAAAAATGGCCAAGACCATTGAGTCCTCCTATCCAATACAAGTACACGAAAATCCATAAAATCATCATGAACTTATGGAAAATTAACTTTATACACAAATATTGTCCCCCACAAATTTTAGCAAACCAAATTTTTTATCTTCTATAATTAATAAGTTTTTATTGTTACTGTATATTTAGTTGTAGATCAACTAACATCCATAAGCTTTATATACAACAAATGTAAAAGCTTCAAATTAATTCGTGTTACTGAACTTTGGAAGTTTACCCCCCATACTGTTCAGACAGGAAAAACATTAAATACAAGTGAACATTATGAACAGCTTTTATCTATAAGCATATTTCAGAGTCCTTTCCAATAGCAAAAATTGTACAAATATAGGATCTCTCACAATTCATATATTGGTATATAAATTTTATTCAGTGATTTTTCTATTCCCAAGCCTCGACAAAAGATAGAAAATGAGCTGAATGAAAATCATATACCATTTCAAATTATTGGAGATTCTTTTAATTAATCATATGTTTTGATTCAAATTTATTTTATGGTATTTTTTGAATGCAAATGATCCTTATCTTATATCAATACTAATAATTCAAAAATACATGACTAATTAAATCCACTGCAAATTGTTGCAAACATGAGAAAAAACCTTGTATTTATACAGCTGAACTTCAATATCTTGAACACTCGAATCTCAAATACAATGGATATGTCAAAGTGATTTGTAAGTCACAACCACTTATTGTTTAACTATTTTACCCTCAATATCTAGAATACTCAGAAATCTCACTGTTTTTAATAATAAAGTTTGACTGTACATAAATTATTTTTAATTTTCAAAAGAAATACGTACAGCACCACTTGCTCCGCTTGGGGGTGGAGGGGGTGGAAGGGGTCGCCCCACCATGCTTCCTGGCCTGCTGTTGGTGGGGGGAGGGGGTGGTGTCACTGATGGCGGTCTGACCTGGGGTCTCCCCACCCCTGATGATGGCCTCCCAGGCTTCCCTCCGCCCGGTGGGGGCCTGGAAGGGGGTGGGGGAGGCACCCCTCGGGGCATACCTCCATTCATTCCACTTGTACTGCTGTCCTCTGTTTTGGGTTTTAAAAAGGTTGGTGGCGCCGGGGGTGCCGCCGAATGTCCTGGTTTTCGGTGCGATGAGGGAGGTTTAGGGGGACCTGATCCTGGTCGGATTGAGTCACTACTGCTTAACTCCGGTTTACTATTCTGGGGAGGGGGAGGGGGTGGGCCTGCATTGGGCCGAGATACACTGTCACTTAAGTCAGGCTTGTTTGTTTGGGGTGGGGGAGGGGGTGGCCCTTGCCGACCACCCACATCCCCATTCATTGTGGGCTTGTTCTGTAAGGGGGGTGGAGGAGGGGGACCTGTCCCCCGACTTGAGGGTCCATTATTGAAACTTTGCCTCACAGGTCCATTGAATGAAGGTTTGTTTTGGGTGGGAGGGGGTGGGGGTGGCCCTCCTCCAGCATTTGAAGGTCCATTGAATGAAGGTTTGTTTAGGGTGGGATGGGATGGGGGTGGTCCCCCTCCCACATTTGAAGGTCCATTTGGCACAGGTCCATTTGTCAGTTTTGTTCGCTGTGGAATATTCACTCCACCTTTTGTTGGTTTCAGTTTGGGCATTCCACCTGCAAACAAACCTCCCAGTCCCATTGGAGCACCACCACCGCCCATGGAGCTTCCTGATTCACCTGTAAAATTTTATGATGAAAATTTGAGCAATTTTAAATAACTTTATACAGGTAAGCATTGAATACATTGTTATAGCTAAGCTTATAGTGTTTAGAAATTTGGGTAGACACAATTTATAAATCATACTTTTTCTAATAAATTACAAATATTATGTGAAAAAATTGCAAAAATTCAATTATGTCAGCTAACTAAAAGACTTGTTTTTAGCAAATCAGATGTGAAATTATCTCCTGTTTGCATCCCTTAAAGATAATTGAAATACTTGACACTTATAAAATAAATATTAAATAATAAATATATATTATACCATGTCAATGAATACATGAACAGGAGAAAAAATTAAGTTTTTAACCAGAAATTCAAAGGGAGGGGTCTATCAGAGTAACCAAAGATTAATATGACATATCTTTGGCATTGCCAAATGGTTTTTTATTAAAATCTTGGTGTTTGCATAATATTGTTTACCACAGGGAAATGAGACCAAAGTCAGCTGGTCTCCAACAAAAGGAAATCTTAACAGGAAAACCTTGGGCAATGTTTTTCCTTGTTCTTCCTTTTACATACAATCTTGAATTGTTGGTTGTTTTTTTTTTTAAATTTTCTACAGGATATTATCAAATTTGAATTCAGATTTTGTCTATTACAAACTGATAACAAAGTTCTATAATAAGATGTGACATAATCATTTTTAAGAAAATGTTTCTATTCTTTATTCTTCTTTGCGATTACTTCCCGTAAAATTATTTAGAATTCTTGATTTTTATTTTCTACAGACTACTGTGGAATCATCATTGTCCATGGGGGACCAATGTTCGTGGCTTTCGTGGGTAACCGTTGCCCATGAATTTACATCCCCATGAACCTATACATAATCATTTGTTTAATATTTATTAAAATTATCCTGATTACACCACCAACAAAATTAGGTCCCAAGGAACCAGGGAAATTTTGGCTACCCAAAAACATTGACCCCCACTAATAAAAATGATTCCACAGTATTAACAAATATTTCAATTCAGATTTTGTCCAGTACAAACTGATAACAAAGTATAGGATGTGACATAAACATTGCGAAGTCCTTGGTTTAATGACACACGTAACTGTCTCATGTTCAGTTTTATTGCTGTACATGTAAATATAAACTTCCTGTGGTAAAGCCGATCACTTCCTGTCAAGTGACCTACATGCTGAGCGTTGTACCACCAGTCACTGTAATAACTTGTGGTCAGTACAATTACCATCTTATAACGACTCTTCAGCCAGTGTTTGGTCCGTATACCTTTACAGTTGCTATTTCATGACCATACAGGGTGTAAAATTGTACATGTAGTTAATATAACTCCAAGAGCATATGGATTCTTGGACAAAGTCTCTTTTGAGGTCGAACAAATCGTTGCTGCTAAAGCCATTATTTGGTCTTTACAGTTGACATAAAGTGTGTCAAATAACACATGTAATGTAGTTAATATCAAAGCAGATTTAGGTTGTTGGGCAAAGTCCCTTTCAAATTTTTTTTTTATAATTACTGCTGCTCATTTTTCTTTCACAAACAAACTGCATGGATAATTATGCTTATGGCAAATAACATTTACCACATGCTTATATATACACAACATAAATAGATATCTTTCAATATTATTTGGGGAGACTTTTTTTGGAATATAAATCCTTCTGTGTACAGCTTAAACACAGTGATAGAATAATGACTGCAAAATGACAAAATATATAATATGCTTTAGTTAAATGTATTTATCTTTGAAAATTGATACCTAATATTACCCCAGCTTTCTTCATCAAGGGATATGATTAAATCCTTTTTTGAATTGTTATGCAATGATTTGAAACTTAGCCATGTTATCTGGCTAAATTATCTGAGATTTCAACATCAACTTTTCTATCAAAATAATTCAGATCTATTGAATCAGATAAACATACTGTAAATTCCTAATTAAGACGAGGAATTAATATCCGCATAAAATCGCGAGAACCCCGTCTCGCGAATTTCAAAATTTCGCCTTTAATTTTTGGATATATGTAAATTACATGAAATTATGATAAAATTTTGGCAATCGCGATTTTATGTTCTCATGGTTTGTTGGAAAACCATTCAATCACGGAATTAAGTAATCCCGTAAAATAAGGAATCTACAGTATTCAGTATTTAGCTGTAAAAAGAAAACTATTCCCCAAAACCAACACAGACATTGGTTAGTCATTAACATGCTCTAAATCAGTACAATAAGTCAGTCCAAACAGTAAGAAATAGTGACACAGGTAAAACTTCCTACCACTTCTGTATATATATATATATACAATATACTTTTCACCAGAATAACAAACTTTAAACAATCCATATAATATTGTCAACTCAGAGTTAGTATTTCCACTGCCCATAACATTTTCTAAACATTGACGTGAATTTGTTATTGCTGGAAATGAAGACCTATTGCTAGAAAGCTATTGCCGACAGAACACAGGCTTTTTTTTTTTTTTTTTTTTTTTATTGAATTCAATAAATTTAGCATGCACAACATCAAAGCTTGTTTTTAGATGTAGTTTCCTCAAGCTTTGGCATTGTGATGATCATATTATCAAATGCCTTGTCCATTCAAAAATTATTTAAGTCATCATAAACTGAACTAACAATCTCAATTTTGCCCCCATTCCGATTATGATACAGAATAAACAAAAGACCTTTAACACACAGAGACCAAATTAACATGCGATTAATCACATTGGACTTATTTCAAGTATCAAGGGTTAATATTTCTTTTTTTTTTCCAAAACCATTCATGACTGAATGCCTGAATAGAAAAAAATTGCCAACTCCCAAGGATATATAAAATTACCATGGGACTCGAAAGAATACGACTGCGAGTGCCTCAGTTTGGTTTTGCTCGATTGGTCGTCCTGAGTGAGGCTCAACTTACGACCTTTTTCAGCTAATTTTTTCGCAACTTGATCTGTAAGGATGTCAAAGCAAATTACATCTATGCGCATTTCTAAACTCTGAGACTCATCGAAGATGTCAAAACAATATTACATATTTACAAAGGCATGGGACTTTACAATACAAGTCAACAACATTATCGACAAAAGAAAACTTATGCTAGAAACAATGCCAAAGATTTGGGAATCCAAAAATCTGTTTACCTACAAATTAAGACACTATCCTTTATTATAACAACGTATCAATATGAACAACTGCAAGTTCTGAGGGAAATCTGGTACACATGTCCCTATGTACACAGTGTGTATGTCAAGTTATATGACTTACTTGATTTAATCAACTGAATCTCATAGGAAACATGGGTCAACCACCCATCAGTGAATAAATATAGTTACAGAATCATTGTTAAGTTATCGCAAAGGACAAATATATTTATTTTACTATTTTTCAAAATTATAAACACAAGGAACTTGTCATTTTTTTTTTTTTTTTTTACAAAAAGTGTCATTTGATTTTCAATACTGTAATTGATATACATATCAAGGACAAAAGCCGTATTTAATATCCATGTACTGGTAATATCAAGGAAATGTAGGCTTCAGAAACCATAGTTAGTTAGCTGTCTTAATTAAACTTTTGAAAGATTTCAATGTTTGTTAACTATTTTATAAATCTTCCTTAAACCTATTATCAGCAAAAAAAAATAAATATAAGGAAAACGGTTTATAACGGTTCAACTTATAACAATATACCAATCCCAAGGCTTGCTTTAGGTACTGAACAGCAACTAATATTTGCAACAACTTTATTCCACTATTCACAAGAGATATAATCTGCTTTTTGACAACTTATTTTTGCCGTCAAGCCAGATCCACACCAGTTTAGGCCATCAACAAAATTTTGATCGCTATGAGAAATATCTGTGGTCTACGAAACTCTTGCGAACCTTGCAAAAATTTCTCGCATCGAAATAAAAGCTGGTTAACAGTATTCAGAATTTTGATTATAAAATAAGTTACTGCAGTATGAGTGTTGTCTGATAGAAATAAAAAAGTTTGAGGAAATTCCTTCTATTGGACATCCTGACACTTCATCCTATAATTCTACTCCAGTAAGTACATTAATTCAAAATAAAAAGAACTTGTTTTGTTGAAATGAGAAAAAAATTATGCATGGGTAATATTTATTTAGACAATGATTGTAAATACCAACCAATGTTTTCCTACTAGTTCCCCTATATGTGGACAACAACACAATTTAGAGAACTAATCCTCTTTAAACACAGTCCTTACATATTTATCTTTTCAAATAATAAACTGATCCTCTATTAACGCAATTAACAATGTTCCTACATGTGTATTTACTCTAATTATCACTTATGGACCTTTTTTCTATGAACACATCTTCCTACATCTAAATCTACTCATTAATGAACCAATTCTCTATTGATTAATTAACACAATTCCTAAACATACATACATCTTTTCATATTACAAGATAACCTTCTCTATTAACACAGTTTCTACACATATATACATCTTTGTACTACCAGTGGTACTACTAGTTCAAACTCATTAGTACATAGTAAAGTACTCACTATCGTCATGACTACGGTTCCACGAGTTTGGAATGTTTCTGTCCGGGGCGCCACTGCTGGGTCGGGCCGCCACAGTGTTGAATTTACCTCCCCCACCACCCGGGGTCATGGGCATTCCCATCATGCCTCCACCGCCGGACGGCTTCTTTGTATCTAAAAAACAAAACAAATTTCCATTAATTTCTGGTCAATTTGGTTACCTATGTTATAAAACAAGAAACAGTTTCATAGCATATCAGGCAAAACAATGTGCTTTCTTGGCATCTGCAAGAAAAATTTTTGTTAGTAAGTTTTGGTCAATTTAGGAATTAGTGTATTACTAACAATGCCTTACTTAAAACAGGTATAACACTGTCAATATAAGCAATTTAAACAAGTCCATGAAAACTCTCCGGTCGGCGCACAGTCATATTATTGAATTGTTCTTCATTATTGTGGTGGTACTAACTGGACAATAATTCAGTATTCCTGGTCAGCTGTTCAACATAAGATAAAGCTATGCAGTATCAGCAAATTCTCTTAAAGTGTGACAAGCTGACAGAGATGGTCAATATAAAAAGATAAAATGCCCACTCGTCCACGCATTATATCATAAGGGAGCAAAAGATATAGGAGAGCCAATGAAACTCTCTTTCAATATGATACCAGAAATTTGGAAGATATTTGATGAGGGCAAAGATGGGGTAGATTAGTAGTACATTACAGTAACGAATATTTATTATAATTATATTGAACAGCATGAAAAGTGAAATCTAGCTTATTTGCAATATTACAAGACAACAACCTGAATGAAGGTCATTAATTTAAAGGACCATAGAAATTTAACATAGAGATCATATTTTAAAAAAAAGTTCAGGAGCAAACCATTTATGAAAAATCATTCATTCAAATGTAAAATTTAAATCATTATTGAGAAGTAGTTCCTAGAAACAACAATGGATATATATCTAAGTATTTCAACACCTTCTGGGAAATATGGAAACAACACCAAGAGAAATAAATACAACCACTGAAAATATTTCACCCCCCCTTCCCCCCCCCCCCCCCCCCCCCGAAAAAAAACAATCTTCATTCTACAATGTGACTTTGGGATAGGCCTGTTGCATGCTGCACTAATAAAGTACTATAAAATTACCTCTTTCAATGAAATGGACACTCTTATCCCAGTGTACATGCATTTTGTTCTAGGAACTTAACACAATAGCACAAATTGAAATGCATGCAAGACCGATCTTCTGTTTTTGTAAGAAAAAGAGATGCCCTTTTAAAAATCATTGCTCACGCATGCCAGTAAATTATAATGCACATATGCAATCTATTCTGCGTTATGAAAACGATGAAGTCGTGACTTATTGCAAATTATGATACCGAGGTCTGTTACCATTAATCCCAGTGATGCATATCTACAAACGCTCAGATTACCTCCATTATGGACTCAATTCACAAAGATCATAAATAACGTTGCTTAACCCAATGCATAACCTTGTGTGAAGGAATGCATACAATATAAAGGTTTGTTTTTAGGGTTTCAATCTAAACAGAGAAAAACCAAAGACCTGGAATCAATTTATGAAACATCGTTTAATTAAATTTTCTGTCCCTTCTTTCTCCGATGTTGACCATCGAGTGCTCTACCTTAATGTTTTTATGACCAATCGGTCAATAAAGAGTGTTTACACAGTCAACGAAAACAATTCTAATGGCTGCAGTGATCTCCTGACCCAGTCAGCTGTCAATGTCACTGATCTCCGTGATTCCTGCCACGGGCCATCATTATGTGGGCTCAATCAAACGTTACACAGACCTAGAATGGTCAGCGTTATTTAACAACGAACTACAAAGAAGGCCAAATCTCATGAAAGGGAATGAAACAGTTACACAAGTTTTACTAGTATCCTCAATGCAATTTATGAAAACTATGAATGCATGAAAATGATGAATTGCATTGAAATGTCATACTGTGGTTTCATCAATATTCGTTAAATACCAATTTTCATGGATTTCGTTGTTAAGTTTATCCATGAAATTAAATGTTCATCGAAGTGCAATTTCTACTATTTATTTGTATTGAAAGGATCATTGGCCACGAATGTGCGTATCCTTGAAACTGTGATTTTCAATTTATCCACAGAAATTAATACCCCTGAATATTAATGAAACCACGGTATTGTAAAATCTTGACACATGTACCTATTTTATATTAAGTGTAATGATACCTTTATAATAACACATGTACAATACAGATCATTGGATTCTACATCATACAGTAGAACATGGTTATAGCTAACACACTTTCAAATGAATTAACGCTAACAGCGAAGTGATTTGTATTCCCCCTGACTTAATTATATGATGTCAACTTGATGGATATTATAGCATTGAATCATGATTTTTTGAAGTATACACTCACATAACTGCAGCGGTGTGTGCATACAAATTGAGTAACGCGCGTTAGAGTGTTATGAAAATTTGTATGCACACACCGCTGCAGTTATGAAAGTGTATACTTCAAAAAATCATGATTTAATGCTTATATTTACATTTTTTAACTTCTTGCCTTGTCTGCAAATGTGATTCATACCTTAAAATCCCTATCTTATCCTAAGGGTAAGTTAATATGAATGAAAGAGCCACAGTAACAGCCACAAGCGTAAACTTTGATTTTCGCTTGTGACGTTGCAGTTTACAGCGTTCAACGTTTGTGACGTCATAATAAAACTCGTCATTTTAACCTTTGACTAATTGTTGCATTTAGAGGCATTTGAAGATCATAGAATTTAATTGGAAACACAGTAGAATGTAAATATAATGAATTACGCTCATAACAAAGCAAAATCACATATCCCCGTTACTTCGTTATAAGTACTTTACTGTACATGGTCTACAAAAGACTTTAGTTATATCGTGATTTCTATTTGTGACAGCTGTCATAGTGATCAGATATTTCTCATCTTCACACAGAAATTTAATCAGGATTATATAAGTTCAGACTTGTACACTAGACATTTCCCTGTTTCAATAATTGTCTGAGCGCATCTGTGTAGGAGGAGAAAAATATATATATATTTTTTTTTTAAGCAAAAAGAAAATTCCACATTTAAAATAACTTCACACTTTTAATCCTTTTACAGAATCACTTTCATCTTTCACTTGTCTAGATCTGAATGTTTCCTTGGCAATCTGACACCAAAGCTTTCACTAAAATTGATACAAATGATAACATTTCATTGATAGCGAAGTTATCATCCTAGTGCAGATATGTGTTTGTAAGATTCTGTTCAAAAGTTCAAAAATAGTTAAGTACTGTATCTGTTGATTTTATGCTGAGGACTTTCAATGAATTTTGTTGCGTACTGCCTCATGTCATGTACAGATTCAATATAAATAGAGAAACTACAAAGAAATAGTAACTGTATCTGTTGAGTTTATCCTGAGGACTGTCAATGAATTTTGTTGTAAACTGTAGAGTGCCTCAACTCATGTACAGATATAAATAAAGAAACAACCAAACTGGTACCAAACTGAAGAAATAGTTCTGTAAATGTATATTTATATATAAAAGTGGATGGCATTTTAAAATAATGATTGGGAGAAAATCAAGAGACTGCATGATGACCATAGGACCCAACATCCATATTGTATGTGTTGTACAATAATGTATATTTCAAATTCAAAACTTTAATTTTATTAATGCAGAGTTAAATAAACTTTAGGATAGAGAGAGAGAGAGAGAGAGAGAGAGAGAGAGAGAGAGAGAGAGAGGAAAGTATACTTTCCACCTGTGATCATTAAAACTGTAATGGGATTATGTAAATGTTCTAGTGTTTTCCTCATATAGACATTAGATAGTATATATACATGTACTTACAGGGATGTAAGTATAATTTAAATTAACCGTTCAATTGATTTGACAGGACATTAGGATTTCAGCAAATTACATAAACGAACAAGATATAGGTTTTACTTTGGATACATTTATTACACATACAGGGCTTTTTCAAGGCCAATTTAAATGGTTGGAAGTTCAATGTGCCTCTTTTCAAATGGATTGAAATATTTCCTTTCCTGAATGAACTATTGTTGTATTATTTTGCATCTTTATGATTCGATATTGACTACAATAGATTCAAATAATAGGCCATTTAACACAATGTCAGATTTGCTTTAGTTTCAATATGAATTAATTTGACTGTTTTTATCTATTCAATTTTGAAAGAAAAGGACATCAACAAAATAATTTGATAAAATCCATGATATTGGATTGCTAAATATTCCATTCTTTATTATTTTTTTTTTTTGCAATGACCAATTCTACACACTTTTGCAATGATTTTCAAATCAGGAAAAATAAACTCATCAGTTAGTATGTGCTATAAAAAATAAACCTCTCACAAAATAGCAAGAATTTACAAAACACAACAGTAAGTAACACATCAACAAAATTTTACAGCTGCACATTATCGATGTACATTAAAAACACACTTATAACAAAGTCCCAGGGATGGGTGGTTTTGCTTCGTTGTAAGCGTAATTCGTTATATCCATCAAGTTTACAACATTTACATTTACAGGGAATGAAAAATCACTTCGCCGTAATCATTAATTCACTTTACGCTTGTTTGTAATATCCCTGTTTTACTGTAGTTGCATAATATACTTACTTCCAACCACCGGAGCGCTCCTATCATTGGTGACGGTCTTCTTCAACCTTGCCCCCGTGTGAATTTCCGAGAGGAGAGCCCCCCGACTAACCGCCCCTCCTCCCCCTCCTTTACTCTTTGGGGGCGCCTTCGCCGGAGGTGGGGCAGCTGGAGCGGAAGGGGGTGGGGGTGGTGGAGGCGGGGGTGGCATTGTGAGGAAATCTGGAAGTACATAAAATCAATGTAATGAAAGACTTGAGAATTGTTAAACTAATATTCAATAATTCATGTGTACATGCAGTTTCAAACTTCCTCATATACTATATATATTTAATGTCTGCAAACCAACCATTGCTGCTTCAAATTGGGTTGAGACAAAATCTATTGAAATCTCAAATTTTTTTTTGAAGGTTTAAATATCTCTAACTAATAAATCTAAAACTCATAAAATAGTATGCTATCCTTGGGTACTTATTTTCAGTAATTCTGTTTGAAAACATGTGAACGTAAGTTTGATTTCATTTAATTACTAGAAAATTTATATTAAATATGTTAAAGTTGGTCATTTTTTTTCTTCCCCAAAATTCATCATAGTTAGATTTTCAAAGAGTACATAATATCAAATCATCATTTGACCATTTCATTTGAGTAGAACTGATTTCAGGGTTGTCTCTAAGACCCGGGAGGTGGGGAATTCCCCCACCTAAAGTGACGTAATTACCCGGCTATTATTGCATTTCAAACACAATCTAGTTATAAGCTAGACCTTCAAATCCCCTTCTACTTTCTTATTTCTCCCTTCTACTTCAATTTTTAGAGACAACCCTGGATTTTATGATATAATGGGCGGGTCATTCATGAATCATGATTTATTTGAATACAAAATTATATATTGTGTTAATCATATAGTAACAAGATAGTAAGATGTATTTGTATATATCTGTAACAGGAAGCACAAATGTACTAACCTTTCTATCAGTTTAAACAAATATCTGATAGTAAACAAAATGGGTCAATATTGAAAAAAAAAAAATTAATCTTGCTACTTTATATTGTATTGTATTACCATACTAATGACGTACCGGTATATCAAAATACAAAAACCAATAGGCGTCTGACATCAAATAACAAAACACTTGTTTTAATTCTTTGTGTCAAGTAGCAAATCATAATACAGCAGCATTTTCATGGAATCAGAAATTGGCCGTAATTCTACTCTCTGTGAGCAATAGATGATTGAAGAACAGCAGTGAGTCACACGCACATTGAAAACAAAATGCATGGGTTTTCATATCATAAAAGTGAAATATATATCAGTTTTCACACAGCTGTTGCAAATCTATCTGAAGCTATGAGACAATTAACTATTAATTACAAACAGGGATGGGGTAGGTTACTTTCAAAAGTAATCGATTAAATCACAATTACATTGAATTTTTAACATTTTTAACAAAAATGTTTGAGATGGCAAGGATTTAACTTTACAAAGCATCCTTGCCATTTTAATTTTTTTCCGACGACTTATTTTTGAATTTTGAAAAACCTTCTTCATCATCAAATTATCTTTGTGTCAAATGATTTATTAAAGATACACAGAGTAGGTATACAGCATATTCAAATAGAGAGTACACACACATATACCATGTATACCACAACATACTGTAACAATTCCTTATACATCATCAAACCATAGTCCAAAGAATTTCATATTTCAATCTCCATGTCTAAATTCTGTAAGATCGCTGTAACACTGGAGCTTAATGTTGGGATTCTGATAGCAAATGCCAATCACCTCACAAATAGAACTATCCATGCGCGGATCTAGAGGGGGGGTCGGGGGGGGGTCCCGACCCCCCCTGGAAAATGAAAATTTATTAAATTTACATAGTAAATTATCGCGAAAATATGCCTCGGACCCCCCCTGGCAAACACAATTATCCTTCGGACCCCCCCTGGAAAAAATTTCTGGATCCGCGCATGCTATCTATAGGCCTACAACATTTTATCAAAGATTTACTTGACAACTTTATGTACGGTGTTCATTTTTGGACTTTGTCATATGTACTTATTCATCAATATAACTGGCTAATGTTTTACCCCAGTGGCATGTGCTATGCCTAAAAAATTGTTATGTTCTGATAAATTGTGCACCGGATGAACTATTGTATGTGCCAAACCCTGAATAACAGGGCTATACAACATGATATACCGGCATGTACAAGATGCAACAAAACGTAACAGTAAATTCAAAGAAAGCATCTCAGACTGGGAGATCTGTACTATTAAAAGTAAAAAAAGATGTGATAGGAAGGTGTAGTAACTCAAGTTATGCAACCCTGAGCATAGTACACTATCCCTATTATCCGAGTGTCTGCAAGTGTAGACGTCTGAGGTCGCGGGTTCAATCCCTGCCGCTGGCAAAAAATAGCCATATCATCAATAATCAACGAGTTTCGCCTTAGATAGCAGTTTACGGGTATAAATACTAAATCACTAGCATATAATGCTTGTTTATCATTCATATTTACAGTATTAGTCTAGCGTTTATGTCCGAATATATGCACAGTCTACTTTTCTGCAATCCGGAAATGTTTATGCAGGCAGACGGCATTTGTCAACGATCGTTCTCAACATTATTGAATGTGTGCATTCAAAAAGGACGGATATTCGAGTCATCAATAACCATTCTAAAATAAAACTTTTAAGCCATTCGCTCCTTACAAAATAAAAAAAGATGTCACCCACCTCGCCCTACTTGTGACACATCTATCGAGTTGTTTGTAAAAGATTCGTCAGTCTGCTGGGGGCATGAACAATGGCCTTAATATCCGCTCAGTTCTCTGAGAACGTCAGATTGTTCTCAGATGATGAAACATCCTCCATTTTCCTTCGCTGAGTTTATCAATGTTGTTATTTTCCACCCGGAAGACTATGTATTTTCGGACAGTAAGCAGGAAGCGAGCAATCTCGAAGTTTCAATATGGCTGACTTACGTACAGGGGGTCACGATATTGATCCAATAGCGACACCCCCAATGCGGATACGACTAAAAACCCGCTAGAACGCATATTGCTTCGTCACGGCAAAGTTTCATACTATTTTTTTGACACTATTAATATCGACAGCAATATTGAAGTTATTTTATGAGATTGAATATTGTCTTTTGATATATCTTCTATATAAATGTTCATCTAGATTATATTTTCATTTTTGCGTGCAATTTGAAAATCAAAATAAATAAATCTTCTAAAAATACTCTAAAATGATTTTCCCTCGTAATTTTTGGCATTATTTTACCATATTTTCCTGTCTTATATACATACCGGTAAATGTCGAAGATTTTTAAAGTATGTCAGCCCTTGAATACATCTCAAATGCATCACAACTTATGAGCAAATCACACTTTTCAACCGTTAAGAAATATGATTGTTTTCATAATCATATTATAAAATTCTTTCTTTCTTTTCTGTCTTTCTTTTTGTGCAATATACATTACAATGTGTGTGATTAAATGTGAGGGAGTGTTTATAAAGCTGATTTTATATAATGAATGAGTCTACAGTTATTTCTCATTAGGCGCGCTTATCCAGGAATTTTTCCCGAGGGCGGCCGGTGGGGGTGCCCAAGTCAAAAGTTTTTGATCCGCTCCGCTCTATAAGGGACATAATATATACTAGTTCCTTATATGTCCATGGTCCTACAATGCGAGAAGCGGAGCGGATCAGAGTTAAAACCCTTGACTTAGTAAGACTGGGGATCTATTTTCAGTAACTTTACTTTATGAGTTTAATTACTCTATACCCCCCCCCCCCCCTTAAATGTAAATATGCGCACGCACGTATTCACTAGAAATTGAAGGTCAAAAATCGATTATTCCAGTCATAATTCACGAGGGTTGTCCCAAATTTGCGTACACTGGGGGCAATACTTAAATTAATAAATTAATTTCTTCAGATAACTGTTTTTTAACCATTGACCCTTTATCAAACCGCGTAGCCTAAAATTCATATGTGTGCTCAATATATTCTTTGAGAAACAAAATGATTAACATGTACATCATGTATATCAGGCGGCGCAAAATGTGCGAATTTATCGAAAATAAAAAATAGCTGTACGTCGTTGTTCAACCTGCGCATCGCTCACGATAAAATTCATGTTCGATTTCCGAAATGTCCTGGAAATAATATTTTCATTGAACACATACCCTGAGTGCACATTCACTATGCATTTCTACAGTTTTGCTTTTAAAACTCTCCCAAAGCACAGAAGATCTGCCTACTTTAAACTTTTGCCCAATGTTTGCCTTCCCGAAATGTGTCGTTTAGCATTTTGTTGTCCTGTTTTCACCGGTTGGGGTTTTTTCTTCACTTCATCAATATGTCATAATAATTGTTCAAAAATGTTCGATGATGCGGAAAATACATTTAACCAGAAGGTTGTGTATCTATTCTTTTTTTATTCTTGCAATGCTATCAACTCAGCTCAATCTTCCCTGCGCCGTCAGGTGCTTGAGGCGTCTACAAGGGATTTCCACCTGGCTCGGTCTGCAGCTACTCTAGGTGCTGTCTCCGTGGTCAGGCCTCTGCTTTTAAGGTCTTTCAGGGCTTTATTGCTAGTACAAATAACACCGAAAGCTGTTTAATTTTACACATACCGTTAAAACATTGAAATCAATTATCCATTAAAAGTTATTAAAATAAGTAAATTATCAAAACATTGTCGGTCAGAACTTCACATGCACAGAATGAAAACTTAAAAGGTTAAACAAATGCGTGTATTCATAAGCGAACCTCGTTTTACTCGATCGCGTAGATTTCATTCTTGTAATTCTATATGACAGTATACGAATTACAATAGATTTTCTTAAGTTTTAAAGAAATATAAAGAACAAAACCTTTTGGGTGTAAATACATGTATCAAATTTATGACTGTATATTGATTATATATACACACGCGTAACCGTAGTAAAGCACTATTGGTGAGATTTCCTTCAAAAAAGTTTGAAGGAGGTAATCAGAAAAGGGCATGAATTATTCATGAGAACGAGTAATTTTAAGAGTTGTCACCCGTCACTAAGTTCATGCATTTTAAAAGTTTCCGACGATGGATACTAGTGCCCAGCTTTAGGGGAGTAACCAACTGTATTTATATTATGATTTATTACTTTTCTGCCATACATGTTCATTTTAAGCTTCAGAAGCCAGCTTTACCATCTTTAACATATGATATCAGGTGCATGTGTTCATCACCTATAAGTTTTGACACTTTCAAAGGCATGATCAACAAGGAGACTTTAAAATCGAGCGTATTATGTTACTTATTTTATTTCCTCTGTCTGGGATATTGTTTACATGGTATACAAGCAATTATTTGATATTTTTATTTTGTATACTTGTAAATTCATTTTTTTTAACATGACATGTTTTCACAGATGTATCCCATTCGTTGAGTTGGGCCCGCCGCTACATATCCCCACTGGTAGTCTCCCTTGAATATGGCGGCGTAGTTGACCACCACTGAGGGCCACTGCCGTCCTCCCGGTCTAAAGGTGCGCAACACGGGAGGGAAGCTGTCGAACACCATTTCTGAGCTGTCTGCCCATTTCCAGACGCCATTTTCGGATCGCCCTCCAATGAACCAACCATCACCTCTCCTGTCTGTAATCGGACATATTTATAGTTTTGGAATGTTCCATAGAAGATCGTTTTAACTGAACGAAAGACCTTTATATATATATATATATAAATATATATACCACAGGACTGTAAGCAACGACACGGTACTTACTTCTGGCGCTTGCCGTGTCTGTAAAACGTACAATCATAATTACTAGTATCATGATTAAAGAATACACAATGGATGTTACTAAACGAGGCACTTACGTGTAATTTGCATCGATTTTCAAAACGAAAGGCTGGGGCCAGAAAAAAAGTTTGGATCGAGGAGTCATTTGACTTTAATGGTTAAATATGTCTTTAAAGAAATACACTACACATATAACCCCCCCCCCCCCCTTCCGCCTGTATTTCCCCTAGTCGTGAGAAATCTATGTTTTAATAATAATATCACCAGGTTGAGCACTCAGACCTTACACATCTAGTAGACATCAAAATGAATATCCTTGAAGAATGTTTCAATTTGAAAAAAAAACTATAGGAAAGTTTTGATTGAAGATTTTTTTTCTTCAGTAAAGTATAACTTGAATACAATATGCATAAAAACCATACAAAAGAAACAAATCAATAAGTAAATCACAGGCATGCACCTGAATTTTTATCAATCAGTCGCTTAATAATTAAGTCATATATCGATAAATTCTACCCCTACTATATAGAAATACACAAGGGTGTATTTATATATATAGTAGGGGTAGAATTTTTCGATATATGACTTATTAAGCGACTGATTGATAAAAATTCAGGTGCCTGTGAGTAAACCAATCTTGAAAATTGTAAGATTTCTATTCCTAACAGTGCGCATAAATTACTAGTATCTGAATTGAAATTCCACACAACTGTAGTTCCTTCTCCCATCCCACCATTTTGGAATTACACAACGATCATACTATTTAATTATTCATTTCAAAAATATTGAAATTAATAATTGAAAAAACAAACAAGCTAAGATTTAATGTTAATCAAGGTTGAAATATTAATTTTTGTTGGATAAAATAACTGTCAAACAATTAATTTCTAAAATTAACCAAAATTAAAGATTTATTTACTATAACCGTAATTTTTCTTCAAATTTTCATTGTGATAATTTAAACAATACCTTGTAGTATATTGACATATATTCACACCCCACCCCATTTTTTGCTTATTCAAATTTTGAATACAAAATGAAAATAACTTTTTCGTTTATTTAATTTCACGCAAACTCTCATCAATTCTTTTTTTCATACTACCCAATTAAGATGAAAACAGCGAGTCCAAAATTAGCGAGCAGACCAGTTATTTTTGATCTTAAAAAAGAAGTATATGATTTAAGCTTTAATATCATGCAGCAAAAATAATAAACTTTATATTGACGATTCCAATTTTTAATAAACTGTCTAGAAAATCTGATTAATATTTCGAAAACTTAATAATGTAATTATCAATTATCAAGTACTTGAATTCTGAATTGAAACATTTTTTTTTTATTTATTACAAAAGAAAAAAAATTTTCTTTTAATTATGCTAACGAATTGTATATTATTTTAAATTGTTTTTAATTATATTTATAAACCTTTAATTGAGACAATTAAAGAGTAGTAGAATTATAATAACACAGTAAACTTTAATTTCAAATGATAGGTTAAATGTAATTAAAGAGGCTGAATGGTCAACATATTGCTATAGAATTAAATTTAAAATTAAACTTACAATTTATGATTTGTTTAGCTATTAACTGTTACTAATATTAAGTTAAAACAAAAATACGTTTCGGAACTTTTATTTTTTTTTAAATTTTATACAGGCCTCAGTGGCTCACCATCAGCAAAATATTATATCTTAACTCAGTCCTCAACTCAATCCTCCAAGGAAAAGTGCATAAATTTGATGCTAAATCTTAGACTTGAGGCTGAGAATTAGCTTAAGGAGAGTTGGTAACGGCGGGGCCTGAGCTTTTCTTCTAAAGAAGATCAATATAATCCAAAAATGGCCATGACCATCCAACCTTAAATTAAAACTGTCAAAGAATTGAAACAAATTGTCAAGATGTGTAAATCAGGTACGAGGGTTTTAACGTTTATCCTGAATTTAATTTAAAATATCATTTTACATTATGAAAAAGTCGACTTACTTTGTTTATACAAAGGCTTTGCTTCGGATCTAGACAAACGTGATTTTCAAACCGGTTTACATAACAATTTAAAGGACAATCCCGCATAGAAAACGTGAATAACAGCGCAGCTACACTTGCTAATCAGTCATTTACCATTTGTGTTCAATTTTCTAGCCAGAAGCAAGTTTACAGGTTGCACATATTGAAAAAAAATTCCATGATCCGTTTTTGCCACTAACAGAATACCTGCCTCTTGTGTTTCATGACGCACTCCATACGCATAGAAAACCACAATAATACCAAGACTGTGTTGTTGGCGAACTTGCTTATTTTTTTTTTTAGATAAATTGAAAAAGAAATTGGGAACTATTTATTACAAATATAGGAAATGATGTCCCTAATCATTATCAAAAAAAATCTTAATTAATAGGTTATATTCAATACAGATCTAAAGCAAAATGTGGAATATGATAACAGACGGACGAGAAAGTCACAAGGTGATCCAAAAATGATTACTATACATTGTATACATGGAAATATTCGCGTATATTTTATTTCACCCGTTTTGCCCTCGTTGTCAGTTGGCGAATATAACACTTGGCAATTCCGATGTCTCAAATTATCTCCCTTTGAAAATAAGTGTTTCTGGGAGAATTTAAGACGGGGCGAAACTGTTTGCAAATGTAGAAGGGCGATAATACGTGGCGCAAAAATAACACAGTATATCCGGAATTACTAGTATTAATTTGTGTATATATATCACAAATAATCTCAGACGGAGCATAAAATACCTGTGCTTAATTTTATATGTATACATATGTATGCATCATATATGAGTTTTATGAGGAGATAATTTTTGTTGGGGCGTGGTCAAAACCAATAAAGCCCAAAGGGCTTTATGATAGATTTGACCATGCTCCGACCAAAATTATCACCTCATAATACTCAAATAACGATTCCTTATTACTTAAATTTATATTATTTTTCAACTTCTACACTTTAAAACACGAATCAATGTTGAAGCCTAAAACCCAATTATTTCATAAAAGATGAGCTACACAAAATGGGCAAGTCTTATAGCATAACCGAAAAATGGTTATTATGGCTGCGCCGCCGCGTAGACATACAAATCATGTGCTACATGAAAAAATAGTGTTAACTTTTTAAAATGTTATGTAGTGTTATCACAGACAAAGACAGAAGGAAATGTTAATTTTGTTATTTAAATGCATATTCTGGGTCTACAGTTACTGCTTCTGTATTACAGTATATAACTGACCAGACCTTACAATTGACTTTTCAAAATGCATGGATGAACAGATTCATTCATTCTTCCAACACAAAAAGAGACTCAGTTTGTCTACTGATTGGATAGAATGATCTTACAATGGGGGAAAACACTTACCGTGACATTGTCACATTTAGAGGTGAAAAAAATTATTCTTCAATATTTTCTTAAAATTTTGATTTCAAATGGTCTTCTAAAATTTGAATGTATAATATCAAGAAAGGTAAAGTCTTGTTCCTTTGTTTAGAAATGTGACCTCTTTGTACTCTACATTTATCAATTACATTTTAGATGTCCTATAGAAAAAAAACACTTTCGGAATCATTTTGAACAATTAAAGGTGAAATAAAAATAAAATTTGAAACTTCAGCTCAAATCATGGCCATGCTTATTTTAAAAGCATAGTTACTAGTAATTCTTGAACCTAGCTGTGAACAATTTATATCAAATTCCAGCTTCTAACTCCAAACTTGGCGAATGTAATGTTTCAAATCCCATCTAATAAAAATATTACAGCAAAGTATATAAATTGTGTGTATTAAATTTATATCTACAGTGAATTTCAGTTTTGCATTCCAAACTGGACGAACAACACACTAGAAATTTCTTAAATGTACTCGACGTTTAAGACTAGCTAAAGACCGTATCATAATATTTCTTCTACAAAATTTGGCTTGCGTTCGCTGTCGCAACTTGAAAAATATAACAAACAATTAACATGGACAAATGAATTTTATTATGCACCAATTTCAATCTTAACAGGTCATGTTTTCACAGACGTAGCCCATTCTTGGAATAGGTCGAGGGGCCACATATCCCCACTGGTAATCTTCCTTGAATATGACGGCGTAATTGATAACAATGGTTCGTCGTAAACTCGGAATAGAAGAGCGCACGGGAGGGAAGTTATTGAACAGCATATCTGAGTTGTCTGCCCATTTCCAGACGCCATTTTCGGATTTTCCCCCAATGAACCAACCATCACCTCCATTGTCTAAATCAAAGAGAAAAGTGATACCTTAATATTAAAATATCAGTTACATGTACCTGCGCCAGAGTTTAACTTACAGAATGTTTGAATCGTATTATCGATATCGAAATTGTCCTATTATATAATAATGTAACTAGTTGTATCATTTTTAGGCTCATTATTTAAAATATCAACTTTCCGCCGTATTTCAACTTTCTCATCTTTGGAAATAAAATAGAAAGATGAAACTTTAAATTCAACAGGTTTGACATCAGTATAAATAATCATATTCGAAATTTCAAATTTCAATATTTTCAATCATAAGGCATCGAGACAGTATTTAACTTGAATCAACATAAGTCGATCTAATGCTGCATAATGCATCTTGTGCTCTGTACTTACTGCATTCCGTGGTGAGGAGATATTTCAAGGCCTCGTTCTCCTGCCTGTTCTCAATCTTAGCCAGGTCCCAACCTCTTGACCGGCGGCACGCGTCACGTGCCCGCTTCCAGGAAGTGACCCATAAGTTGTGCTGCACAATACGGTACTTACTCCCGGCACTGGACGTGTCTGTAAAACATTGAAGGTTAAATCAGAGAGAGAGAGAGAGAGACAGAGAGAGAGACAGACAGAGAGAGAGACAGACTACTGGGTAAATATGTTCATTTATTACACTGTGAAACAAATTAAAACCATTCATTCTTCATTGAGAGAGAGAGAGAGAGAGAGAGAGAGAGAGAGAGAGAGAGAGATAAAACTCCAAATCAATCATTACATTACAATAATTTTTCTTATTGACAATGTCCCCAAGATCGAATTAATCCCGAATATCGTTAACCATTATGAAAACGTGTGCAACTGTTGTATACATGCAGCAGACCACTTGAATTTTAAATGTTCTAAAATCTGTCTTTTGTTCCCTACTCACACTATTTTAATGTACCATAACAACATTATTGTGGTACAAAGATATATATTCAGACGTACACTCAAAGCTTTTTTGGGGTTTAAAGGGGCATGTTCACGATTTTGATCGAAATTTTTTTCTTCCGATTTTAATTTTTAAAATGCTCCAAAAAGGCATTTTTAATAGGCGAAAGAAATTTGAGAGTCATTCGTTGAGTTATAAGCAAGTTACAGAGCTTGAAATTCTTTGCTATGTAAACAAAGCGTCTGTTTACATTTTGAATGTTGAAGTCAAAATTTCAGTTTTAGACCTCTAATGAATGTGTTTAACGTTAGAAACTGTTTATGTATGCTTAAAATTAATAAAAAGATAGACAAATGTGCTTGAAAAAGACTTTTAACTAGTATTTTGGACCTAGGTAAACAATAACAGAGCACGAGCCTTGTTTACATCTCAAAGAAATTTGAGCCCTGTATATTGCTTTTAACTCTACGAATGACTCTCAAATTTCATTTGATCATTACAATTGCATTTCTAAAGCATTGTAAATAATAAAAACAGAAAAATAAAAATTGACGAAAATTGTGACCATTCTTTTTTTCAAATAAAAATACGTATTTTGCTGTGATTGGTATGTTTCCACATATACATTTCCAGTTTGGTTTCATGCTTACCAATCATAATGAAAGCAACAAGCCCAAGAACAGCATATAGTCCAGTCATATTGAATCTAAAATGATAATGATCATATTAAAATTTTGTAAATATGTTTATTTCAGTATTATAAAGATGATAATTATACAAAATCACTCAAGAACACAGTATTATATATTTTCATCGAAAAAAATGTATTATACAAATTAAAAAATTTGAGCAATCTCGATCAAAACCTTGGACTTGGACACGATTTGACTTAAAATTTTCAAATTTTATTTTTTCCATTTTCAATGTTTATACTGATAAATATAGAAGTTTTTAATGCTATGTCAATATTGAAAGTCAGATATGAAGTTATAAGCAAAATACAAAGTACATAATTCTTTGTTTTGTAAACAAAGCTCAAGTATTGTCATTTTTTACATTTGTGTTGTATTGGTGTAAGTTTCAATCAAATGTATCTGTCTTTTGTTGATACTAGTATTTATGAAGATATTGAGTTAGTTCAAATTGTTTTTACATGTCATTTTGTCTAAGAAATGGTAAACCTCTACATTACATATTTTGTAAACAACTATAAGACTCGAGCTTTGTTTACAACCTATTCTTACAGCTGTATCTCGCTTGTAATTTGACTTTAACATTCAATATTTTGGTTAATCATTTGAAATGCACCAGTTAACCATTTTATAATAAAATGTTTTTAACTCAAATCGTGTCCAAGTCCCTTTAGTACATATATATCTGTTAAATATTTAATTTAAAAGGCTGTATCTTCTCGTTGATATAATGATTACTTTCACTTAGAAATGATTAGTTTTATTTTTACAATGGATGATCTCAAACCTATTATACAATTTTACTTCTATGTAACCCATTGTGGATTTATATCCGGTAGTGGCTACATCCATTTTCTTAAGATAAAAGCTCTGTATATAGTCCATTTTTAAAACAAATATTCACATTTTAAAACCAAATCATTTTAGATGATGCCTTTACTACTAATTGTGTATGGCAAATAATATCATGTCTAAAATTTTGAGGCAAATCAGATTTAGTGTGGAAGTTTGCTGAACATTCAGCCGGCTTAAAGCAAAATAATTTATTTATCGTAAGAATACATTTCTCCAAAACTATTACAAAATATATCACGCTGAATACTATTAATGTTCTTTATTCTAAACTGTTAGAAAACCCATTTAAAGGTTCAGTCTTAACAAAACTGCACAGTTGTCGTTCTGAACCAAAAAAAAAACCAAAAAAAAAACTAAATTGCAATGCATACAAAAAGTACAGGACTTTTCCTTGAATATAGTTAAATCAAGCTGCTGATTCCTAATTACCTGCAAGTAATTTATATCTGCCTAAAATTGCGAGAAGCTCATCTCGCGAATTCAAAAATTTACAGACAGCTGTATCATGATAAAAATTTCGAGTTTGCGATTTACTATTCTCGTGATTTGATGCAAAATGTTTGAATCGCGAAATTAAGAACTTAAGGAAAATAAAGAATTTTGCGGTATGTTTTTGTATACATTAAAGGTCTAATGTACATTTAAATTTTTCAAAAAGCATGATTTTGCAGAAAAATAATATTTCCAATACAAACAGCTAATTTTGATAAAACCTTTTAACCCCTAATTAAATAACTTAAAGGTTTTACAAGTCAATATTGAAGTTTATTTAATTCTTGAATTCCCGAATTCTTCAATTTATTCAGATTCATGATAGAAACATGTTTGAATCTTAACGTTGACCTAACTTGGATTCGTGTGTCTGATTAGCAATGGCCATTATGATTATAAAAACATCGTGCTAACTTACCTTGTTGAATGCCCTTGATAGAGATAAACAAACGTGCTTGGCCCTTCAATTTATATAGTATTTGCAATAACAAATTCGTATAGAAGGTGACCAAAATTCAGCAATATATTGTCAACAAAAGGCGCAGCGGTACTTGCTCATCTGTCATATTATAATTTATTATTTTTTACCTGGATGCAAAATACAATGTTTTTGAAAACAAAACATCAAAATTTCTATTCGTGTTTTCCCAACTAACACATTTTTGTTTAATTGCGCACCTTAAACGGAGTAAACATAGCAGTATGGAAATTCAAATAAATTACAATAATTCAAATCATGAAAATATCAAAATGAAATGATAATAAAGTATAAACAAAAGTAAAATCTTATCATTATGTCCTTTCTTAAATCTTATAAGATATAATTTTTGCACAGAAAGTAAATGCGGCTTTCATTAATCAAATATGTGCTTAAATTCTATAGAAATGAACATTAAAAAAAAATTACTGTACCAGTTAACAGGTACTTATTTTTACAAGTATAAAGTTTCTAAGCACATCTCATTAATATAATTGTTAGTTATTTTATAAATATCATCATAACTACAGTATTTCTTTCTGTTCTCTATACACGCTACTACATTAGATACTTACAATTAAGAAGGTACTTAATAATACAGTTACTTATGATACTAATATTCATAATTAAAATTACGAATACCGACCGTTTAAGCACTAGTATTAACATAACAAATATAGATTTGTAAAGGTTTTAAATGAATATTTTTATTCATTTAAACAGCGTGACTTACTTCTCAGCTCAAACTGTTTTGTGTATTTATAATTAAAAAATATGAATAATAAAAAATTATTTATCACATATGTTTGTCGGATGAGGGACACCACGTATCATACCGTTAAAAAAATGGCAATCGGTTTTTGGAACGCAGTTCGCAGTTCGCAATTGAATACTGGACTGCGTTCTAAAACGCATTTCGCAATTCAAAATATAAAATTCATATTTGTGGCCCGATATTTTCAGGGGCATTTACTGGTGGATTACCACTGCCACCCTGGAAATATGGTGAAATGGTCTTCTCTAGTTTTGAAGATTTTGGCTTATATGCAAGTGAATAGTAAACTGCGGTCTAAAACGCAGTTCGCGATTAAAAATTTAGAATTTAAATTTCGGGCCTTAAATTTTCAGGGGCATAAACTGGTGGATTACCACTGCTTTGTGAAAATTTGGTGAAGTGGTCTTCTTTAGTTTTTGAGATTTTGGCTTTTTTCGCAAATGAATAGTGAACTGCATTCTAGAACGCAGTTACCAATTCAAAATTTAGAATTCATATTTCGGGCCTGAAATTTTCAGTGGCATCTACTAGTGGTTTTTCACGACCACTGTGAAAATATAGTGATGCAGTTATCTATAGTTTCTGAGAATCGGGCTTATATGCAATTGAATAGTGAACTGCGTTCTAGAACGCAGTTTGCAGTTCAAAATTAAGACTTTATATTTGGGGCCCGAAATGTTCAGGGGCATCTACTAGTGGTATTTCATTACCACTGTGAAATATGGTGATCCAGTTATCCATAGTTTTAGAGATTTTGGCTTTTTTGCAATCGAATAGTGGACTGCGATCTAGAACGCAGTTCACAATTCAAAATTTAGAATTTATATTTGGGACCCGAAATTTTCAGGGGCATCTACTAGTGGTATTTCACAACCACTGTGAAAATATGGTGATGCAGTTATCTATAGTTTCTGAGAATCGGGCTTATATAATTGAATAGTGAACTGCGTTCTAGAACGCAGTTTGCTATTCAAGATTTAAAATTCATATTTGAGGCCTGAAATTTTCTGGGGCATCTACTAGTGGTATTTCACTACCACTGTGAAAATATGGTGACGCAGTTATCTATAGTTTCTGAGAATCGGGCTTATATGCAATTGAATAGTGGACTGCGATCTAGAACGCAGTTCGCAATTCAAAATTTTAAATTCATATTTGGGGAACGACATTTTGAGGGGCATATTCTTGTGGATTACCACTGCCACCGTGAAAATATGGTGAAGTGGTCTTCTCTAGGTTTTGAGATTTTGGCTTTTTTGCAATTGAATTGTGAACTGCGTTCTAGAACGCAGTTACCAATTCAAAATTTAGAATTAATATTTGGGACCCGAAATTTTCAGTGGCATCTACTAGTGGTATTTCACTACCACTGTGAAAATATGGTGATGCAGTTATCTATAGTTTCTGAGAATCGGGCTTATATGTATTTGAATAGTAAACTGCGTTCTAGAACGCAGTTCGCAATTCAAAATTAGAATTCATATTTGAGACCCGAAATTTTCAGGGGCATCTACTAGTGGTATTTCACTACCACTGTGAAAATATGGTGATGCAGTTATCTATAGTTTTTGAGATTTTGGCTATTTTGCAATTGAATAGTGGACTGCGATCTAGAACGCAGTTTGCAATTCAAAATTTAGAATCCATATTTGGGGCTTGAAATTTTCAGTGGCATCTACTAGTGGTATTTCACTACCACTGTGAAAATATGGTGATGCAGTTATCTATAGTTTCTGAGAATCAGGCTTTTACGCAATCGAATAGTGGACTGCGATCTAGAACGCAGTTTGCAATTCAAAATTTAGAATTCATATTTGGGGCCCGAAATTTTCAGGGTCAACCACTAGTGGTATTTCACTACCACTGTGATAATATGGTGATTTAGTTATTTATAGTTTTTGAGATTTTGGCTATTTTGCAATTGAATAGTGAACTGCGTTCTAAAACGCAGTTCGCAATTCAAATTTAGAATTCATATTTGAGGCCTGAAATTTTCAGGGGCATCTACTAGTGGTATTTCACTACCACTGTGAAAATATGGTGATGCAGTTATCTATAGTTTTTGAGATTTTGGCTTTTTACATTTAAATAGTGAACTTCCTTCTAGAACGCAGTTTGCAATTCAAAATTGAGAATTCATTATTGAGGCCTGAAATTTTGAGGGGCATCTACTCGTGGTATTTCACTACCACTGTGAAAATATGGTGATGCAGTTATCTATAGTTTCTGAGAATCGGGCTTATATGCAATTGAATAGTAAACTGCTTTCTAGAACGCAGTTTGCAATTCAAAATTTAGAATTCATATTTGGGGCCTAAAATTTTCATGGTCAACCACTAGTGGTATTTCACTACCACTGTGAAAATATGGTGATGTAGTTATTTATAGTTTTTGAGATTTTGGCTATTTTGTAATTGAATAGTGAACTGCGTTCTAGAACGCAGTTCGCAATTCAAAATTAGAAATCATATTTGAGGCCTGAAATTTTCAGTGGCATCTACTAGTGGTATTTCACTACCACTGTGAAAATATGGTGATGCAGTTATCTATAGTTTTTGAGATTTTGGCTTTTTACATTTAAATAGTGAACTTCGTTCTAGAATGCAGTTTGCAATTCAAAATTCAGAATTCATATTTGAGGCCTGAAATTTTCAGGGGCATCTACTTGTGGTATTTCAATACCACTGTGAAAATATGGTGTTGCAGTTATCTATAGTTTCTGAGAATCGGGCTTATATGCAATCGAATAGTGAACTGCGTTCTAGAACGCAATTTGCAATTTAAAATTTAGAATTCTTATTTGGGGCCCGAAATTTTCAGGGTTAACTACTAGTGGTATTTAACTACCACTGTGAAATTATGGTGATGCTGTTATCTATAGTTTTTGAGATTTTGGCCTTTTTGCAATTGAATTATGAACTGCGTTCTAGAACGCAGTTCCCAATTCAAAATTTAGAATTCATATTTGAGGCCTGAAATTTTCAGGGGCATCTACTAGTGCTATTTCACTACCACTGTGAAAATATTGTGATGCAGTTATCTATAGTTTCTGAGAATCGGGCTTATATGCAATTGAATAGTAAACTGCGTTCTAGAACGCAGTTCGCAATTCAAAATTAGAATTCATATTTGGGGCCCGAAATTTTCAGGGGCATCTTCTAGTGGTATTTAACTACCACTGTGAAAATATGGTGATGCAGTTATCTATAGTTTTTGAGATTTTGGCTATTTTGCAATTGAATAGTGGACTGCGATCTAGAACGCAGTTTGCAATTCAAAATTTAGAATCCATATTTGGGGCTTGAAATTTTCAGTGGCATCTACTAGTGGTATTTCACTACCACTGTGAAAATATGGTGATGCAGTTATCTATAGTTTCTGAGAATCAGGCTTTTACGAAATCGAATAGTGGACTGCGATCTAGAACGCAGTTTGCAATTCAAAATTTAGAATTCATATTTGGGGCCCGAAATTTTCAGGGTCAACCACTAGTGGTATTTCACTACCACTGTGATAATATGGTGATGTAGTTATTTATAGTTTTTGAGATTTTGGCTATTTTGCAATTGAATAGTGAACTGCGTTCTAAAACGCAGTTCGCAATTCAAATTTAGAATTCATATTTGAGGCCTGAAATGTTCAGGGGCATCTACTAGTGGTATTTCACTACCACTGTGAAAATATGGTGATGCAGTTATCTATAGTTTTTGAGATTTTGGCTTTTTACATTTAAATAGTGAACTTCCTTCTAGAACGCAGTTTGCAATTCAAAATTGAGAATTCATTATTGAGGCCTGAAATTTTGAGGGGCATCTACTCGTGGTATTTCACTACCACTGTGAAAATATGGTGATGCAGTTATCTATAGTTTCTGAGAATCGGGCTTCTATGCAATTGAATAGTAAACTGCTTTCTAGAACGCAGTTTGCAATTCAAAATTTAGAATTCATATTTGGGGCCTAAAATTTTCATGGTCAACCACTAGTGGTATTTCACTACCACTGTGAAAATATGGTGATGTAGTTATTTATAGTTTTTGAGATTTTGGCTATTTTGCAATTGAATAGTGAACTGCGTTCTAGAACGCAGTTCGCAATTCAAAATTAGAAATCATATTTGAGGCCTGAAATTTTCAGTGGCATCTACTAGTGGTATTTCACTACCACTGTGAAAATATGGTGATGCAGTTATCTATAGTTTTTGAGATTTTGGCTTTTTACATTTAAATAGTGAACTTCGTTCTAGAATGCAGTTTGCAATTCAAAATTCAGAATTCATATTTGAGGCCTGAAATTTTCAGGGGCATCTACTTGTGGTATTTCAATACCACTGTGAAAATATGGTGTTGCAGTTATCTATAGTTTCTGAGAATCGGGCTTATATGCAATTGAATAGTGAACTTCGTTCTAGAACGCAGTTTGCAATTTAAAATTTAGAATTCTTATTTGGGGCCCGAAATTTTCAGGGTTAACTACTAGTGGTATTTAACTACCACTGTGAAATTATGGTGATGCTGTTATCTATAGTTTTTGAGATTTTGGCCTTTTTGCAATTGAATTATGAACTGCGTTCTAGAACGCAGTTCCCAATTCAAAATTTAGAATTCATATTTGAGGCCTGAAATTTTCAGGGGCATCTACTAGTGCTATTTCACTACCACTGTGAAAATATTGTGATGCAGTTATCTATAGTTTCTGAGAATCGGGCTTATATGCAATTGAATAGTAAACTGCGTTCTAGAACGCAGTTCGCAATTCAAAATTAGAATTCATATTTGGGGCCCGAAATTTTCAGGGGCATCTTCTAGTGGTATTTAACTACCACTGTGAAAATATGGTGATGCAGTTATCTATAATTTTTGAGATTTTGGCCTTTTTGCAATTGAATAGTGAACTGCGTTCTAGAACGCAGTTTGCAATTCAAAATTTAAAATCCATATTTGGGGCTTGAAATTTTCAAGGGCATCTACCAGTGGTATTTCACTACCACTGTGAAAATATGGTGATATAGTTATTTATTGTTTTTGAGATTTTGGCTTTTTTGCAATTGAATAGTGAACTGCGTTCTAGAACGCAGTTCGCAATTCAAAATAAGAATTCGTATTTGAGGCCCGAAATTTTCAGGGGCATCTAATAGTGGTACTTAACTACCATTGTGAAAATATGGTGATGCAGTTATCTATAGTTTTAGAGATTTTGGCTTTTTGAATCTACTGGTGGTATTTAAGTACCACTGTGAAAATATGGTGATGCAGTTATCTATAGTTTTTGAGATTTTGGCTTTTTTGCAATTGAATCGTGAACTGCGTTCTAGAACGCAGTACGCAATTCAAAATTCAGAATTCATATTTGAGGCCTGAAATTTTATGGGGCATCTACTAGTGGTATTTCACAACCACTGTGAAAATATGGTGATGCAGTTATCAATACAGCAAAACTCGTTTATAATGAAATTCAAGGGACCATAAAAAAAACTTCGTTATAGCCGTAATTCGCTATACGTTTATAACGAAATCGTAAAAAATATTATAGCGAATTCGTTATAAAATAATTAAGGGTTTTTCCGGTATTATTATGAATTAGTATTACCGTCATTTACAAAAAATGTCATGTAACCATTTCATTTCAATTTTTAAAAAAAATTCCGTATACTATTTGAATTTGAGTATTTTATATATGCATCTTAAAATTGCATATTTCTTCAATGTAATTTGAAATGGAAAAAATTCGTTATAAAATGATAAAATACGTTAAAATTTTGCCAGCGGGGTTCTTAAAATTACTTCGTTATAGCCGTAAATTCGTTATAGCCGTGTTCGTTATATACATCAATTTTCTATAGGTTTATATAAGAAATTTGCCGGGACATGAATAACAATTCGTTATAGCCGTAAATTCGCTATATCCGTGTTCGTTATATTCGAGTTTTGCTGTAGTTTCTGAGAATCGGGCTTATATGCAATTGAATTGTGAACTGCGTTCTAGAACGCAGTTTGCTATTCAAGATTTAAAATTCATATTTGAGGCCCAAAATTTTCTGGGGCATCTACTAGTGGTATTTCACTACCACTGTGAAAATATGGTGACGCAGTTATTTATAGTTTCTGAGAATCGGGCTTATATGCAATTGAATAGTGGACTGCTATCTAGAACGCAGTTCGCAATTCAAAATTTTAAATTCATATTTGTGGCCCGAAATTTTGAGGGGCATATTCTTGTGGATTACCACTGCCACCGTGAAAATATGGTGAAGTTGTCTTCTCTAGGTTTTGAGATTTTGGCTTTTTTGCAATTGAATTGTGAATTGCGTTCTAGAACGCAGTTACCAATTCAAAATTTAGAATTCATACTTGAGGCCCGAGATTTTCAGTGGCATCTACTAGTGTTATTTCACTACCACTGTGAAATATGGTGATGCAGGTATCTATAGTTTTTTTAGATTTTGGCTTTTTGAAATTAAATAGTGAACTTCGTTCTTGAATGCAGTTACCAATTCAAAATTTAGAATTCATATTTGAGGCCCGAAATTTTCAGGGGCATCTACTAGTGATTTTTCACTACCACTGTGAAATATGGTGATGCAGTTATCTATAGTTTCTTAAAATAGGGCTTATATGAAATTGAGTCGTGAACTGCGTTTTAGAACGCAGTACGCAATTCAAAATTTAGAATTCATATTTGAGGCCTGAAATTTTCAGGGGCATCTACTAGTGGTATTTCACAACCACTGTGAAAATATGGTGATGCAGTTATCTATAGTTTCTGAGAATCGGGCTTATATGCAATTGAATTGTGAACTGCGTTCTAGAACGCAGTTTGCTATTCAAGATTTAAAATTCATATTTGAGGCCCAAAATTTTCTGGGGCATCTACTAGTGGTATTTCACTACCACTGTGAAAATATGGTGACGCAGTTATTTATAGTTTCTGAGAATCGGGCTTATATGCAATTGAATAGTGAACTGCGATCTAGAACGCAGTTCGCAATTCAAAATTTTAAATTCATATTTGTGGCCCGAAATTTTGAGGGGCATATTCTTGTGGATTACCACTGCCACCGTGAAAATATGGTGAAGTGGTCTTCTCTAGGTTTTGAGATTTTGGCTTTTTTGCAATTGAATTGTGAATTGCGTTCTAGAACGCAGTTACCAATTCAAAATTTAGAATTCATACTTGAGGCCCTAGATTTTCAGTGGCATCTACTAGTGTTATTTCACTACCACTGTGAAATATGGTGATGCAGTTATCTATAGTTTTTTAGATTTTGGCTTTTTGAAATTAAATAGTGAACTTCGTTCTTGAATGCAGTTACCAATTCAAAATTTAGAATTCTTATTTGAAGCCCGAAATTTTCAGGGGCATCTACTAGTGATTTTTCACTACCACTGTGAAATATGGTGATGCAGTTATCTATAGTTTCTTAAAATAGGGCTTATATGAAATTGAGTCGTGAACTGCGTTTTAGAACGCAGTACGCAATTCAAAATTTAGAATTCATATTTGAGGCCTGAAATTTTCAGGGGCATCTACTAGTGGTATTTCACAACCACTGTGAAAATATGGTGATGCAGTTATCTATAGTTTCTGAGAATCGGGCTTATATGCAATTGAATAGTGAACTTCGTTCTTGAATGCAGTTACCAATTCAAAATTTAGAATTCATATTTGAGGCCCGAAATTTTCAGGGGCATCTACTAGTGTTATTTCACTACCACTGTGAAATATGATGATGCAGTTATCTATAGTTTCTTAGAATAGGGCTTATATGCAATTGAGTCGTGAACTGCGTTCTAAAACGCAGTTCGCAGTTTAAAATTTAGAATTCATATTATGGGCCCGAAATTTTCATGGGCATCTACTAGTGGTTTTTCATTACCACTGTGAAAATATGGTGATGCAGTTATCTATAGTTTTTGAGATTTAGGGAATTGAATAGTGGACTGCGATCTAGAACACAGTTCGCAATTCAAAATTTTAAATTCATATTTGGGGCCTGAAATTTTGAGGGGCATATTCTTGTGGATTACCATTGCCACCGTGACAATATGGTGAAGTGGTCTTCTCTAGGTTTTGAGATTTTGGCTTATATGCAAGTGAATAGTGAACTGTGTTCTGGAACGCATTTCGCAAAAAATAATGAAAAATAATGAAGAAAATAACTCTCAGGATGATTTTGCAAAAATATTATCTAACTTAAATCGCATTCAATAACAAATAAAAGATTTATTAATAAAGAAAATGAATTATTTAAGATTGTTGTATGTACTTTTTTTTAATTATGTGTAAGAAATTGTTTTTGTAATTGGTTTGTAGTGGTATTTTAATTGAATTATTTTATATTTTATATTATATATGTACTGTGAAATAAGATCTTTCATGTTTTTCAAGACTGACATTATTCACTCAATTTTTTCGATTCCCCGAGAGTATCAATAAATTATATAGACACAGATCATGCTACAAATACATTTCACATTTAAGTATTTATACATGTCATAATCAACACATTCATAAATTCATTTTGTAGATGTAAATATAAATATTCGAGAGGATTGTGAAAAATCAACGATAAATCCCTTTTTCATAACTTAAAAAAAAAATATTTTAATAATTGCAAACTGCATAATGCATACAAATTGCATTCTGACCGTTGCAGGTCTCAAGAAGATCAAGATCACGAAGATAACCTCTTCATAAAAATATTAACAATTAAGAATCAACAGATATCAAGATGTTTGCATGTAGGTAATGCCATATACTATAATATTTGAGTGTTTGAGATTAATCAAATTCATTTCCTACTTAACAATTTAACCACCTATCGTCAATCGTTGCCTCATTCTATCCCCCCACCCCCACCCCCGGATCATGGTTTGAACAAACTTGCACTACACTACCTAGGGACGCTTCCACACCAGTTACAGTTTGTCTGGCCAATTGGTGTTTTAAAAGAGAATATTAAAAGATTTTTTCCCTATGTATTCTAATGTAAAAGTGTGACCCCCCAATGGTGGCCCCACCTTACCCAAAAAGGTTCATTTCTTTGACGAACGTGAATCTAAGCTACCTGAGGTGCTTCCACGTAAGCTTTACCTTGTCTGGCCAGTTGATTTTGGAGAAAAACAATTTTAAATTTTTTTTTCTCTGTAATTATATTTATGTGAAAATTCAACCCCAATATGGCCTCTACCTAACCCCTGGGATCATGATTTAAACAAATTTAAATCTTACCTACCTGAAGATATTTCCACAGAAGTTTCAGCTTTTCTGGCCTATTTAGTTTTTGAGAAGATTTTGAATATATATATATATATCCTCTGGGTAACCCCGATGGTAAATGGTTCAGCAGAAAAATCGTCTACGACTACAACTACGATTAAAACTAGTATAACCCCGTCTTTTTTCATGCGAAATTTTTCGGTGAGTAAAATGCTCTCACTATCCATGAAAATCTGTTTGTACTTCGACAGTTCACCATAATCCAGTAAATCAACAACTTTTACAAACCCCACGTGTGTAACTCGAATTATCTCTAACCCAAAATGCTCTTCGAGAATATTCTAAAAGACATAAACTAAGAAAAACTGTCATGTTCCAAATCTACCCATGATTACCCAGAGGATTGTATTCATACAAACTTACGGCCACCAGCCGGTGCGAAAGCTATAAAAGCCGATTTTGAACAAATTAACCCCCACCTGTATGCGGCGGAGGCCAAAATGGCGGCATTTCGTGTTGAACGAAACATGATTCATCCCTATATTCAAGCCTTGCATTTTCTTTTCTTCGAAAGCATAGGAAATTCTGAAGAATTTGACGTCAAATGGTACGATGTACCTGACGAATGGAAACTCAACTGTGGTACAAATGCAATTAACATTGATATTTACAAGAAAGAAAACACAGAAGACATGTTATTCAAAGTTACATTTTTCGTAACAACAGGAACTATCCAGATTCAAGGAAACGCAAAAGACAGCTTTGCCAATGAGGTATCTCCATACCTAAAACAACTGGCTGATAAACATGATAAATTCAGGAAAACTAATGATAATCACATGAACAATGAAGTCTCAAATGAAAACATATCCCACATTGAGACCTATAGGAGACTCTATCATACCAGAAAACTGTGACAAAGATGAAACAAAGAAAACTAACAAAAACAAAACACTCAATGAAAACATTGGGATGCAATCGGCCATAATACACCCAAAAAGCAGCGAAAAAATCCATCATGAGAACAGGGAAATTGATAAACTAGAAGGAAATTTGGTGGACATGACAGACAAAATCTACACCCAACTATCGGGGAAAATTGCACTAAAATTCAATGACATTAATGAACATCTGAAGGAAAGTCAGAAACAACAGGAGGAGTATCTTCGAAAATCAGTTAATGACATCAATACAATACTAGCCGACCTGAAGGAAAGATGTGAAAAAAGGGATCTTAAACATGTTACATTAGACCAACAAAAAGAGCATGAAGTAAGACAACTGAGAGAATCTGTGTTCAAACTCCAGAAAACAAACAATGACCTAACAAACAAAATGTCAACCCTCGAGCACCAAAAATCCATATAAGAGGACAAATACAAGGATGAGAAATGCGCTCATGAAAACACCAAACTAAAACTCAGCAAAGCATGTGAAAATGCGGGGAACGAAGAACAATATCTCTTAGCTCGCATCGACTCCAAAAATGAGGAAATCAAATCACTCAAATGTTCTGTTAGATCATTCAAGAAAATGATAGATAGCCAAGAGGAAGAACTGTACAGAATGAAGCTACACATTGGCAGTATCTCAAACACAAATGCAGGAAATTTCAGTGAGGCTAGGAGCAAACACACAAAGGATACTAAAAGTCCAGCAAAGCAAACTGAAGATAGTCCTCCCGAACAAACATACATTCAAATGCCCAAATTTGGAAATGGTGACCTAGATCCCCTATCACACAAAAGTGAGGAAACAAATGTATTACAAAGAAACCAAGCAACTCCTTTCCTACTTATAGGATCATCCAATATAAAATACATTGAACCACTAAGATGGCAGCAGTATACAACACAAACAGAAATCGCTTACAAAATAGAGAATGCCATTGACAAAATTAAAAGTTATGGCCCAGATATGAAGCCCGCTGTGGTTATCTTCCACTCATTAACAAATGACATTAAATCCCAACTAGATGCAGAAGGTTGTGTCAAAAAGATGTAAACTCTAATTGAGAAAACCCTTGTGAAGTTTCCTGACACCAAGATTGTTCTCTCCCTAGCTACACCACGGATGGACAGAGACGATTGGAACATCAAAGGAGAATTGATTAACGCAATGCTTAAACATAATTTTGGAAAATCAGAGAAAATATTCTTCTGTGACAACAGCAACCTAGCAGAACAAGGAAAACCCATAGAAAGACTATTTGAAAGATATGGCATCCACCTCTCTAGAGATGAAACAGCAGTATTAGCTTCGATTGACACCGTCTGCAAGACACCATACCGAGGCAATGAGCAGGGTATCAGATATAGAAATAATGGATACAGAAACCGCACCGCAGGAAATTACAGAGGCCACTACGGTAACAACAGGAGCTCTTACGGCCAGTCTGAAAACTACAACCGACACCAGATGAACGTATATGAAAGGAGAGGCCCTTACCAAAGAACTGGACATGGCGGGATTTGGCGCTAGTATATCCAACCAAACTTTTGTGGTTAAGCAGAACCACCTTTACCATTTTTAAACTCATTTTTCTTTTTTTACTCATTGTTTTCTTTTTTATTTGTTTTGTTTATCTTATTTCCAATTTGATAATTTGTAAAGCATATGCCCATAACATAATCATGAGCAGTTTAGATACATGCTTGAATATTTGTATCTGGAATGTGGGAGGTATGATATCAGATGGTATTAACAAATCAACGGACAAACTTTTTATTAACCAAATTAAAAATTATGACCTAGTCCTACTAACTGAAACCCATATTGGATATAACACTAATATTGAAATAACAGACTTTACATATTACCGAGTTTGTAGGGATAAGTCATCAAATAACAGATATTTTGGTGGACTAGGAATTCTAGTGAAGAGAAATATTAGGAAAGGGATTTCAATATTACCAAATACAAATAAAGATTACCAATGGTTAATGCTTAAGAAGGACTTTTTCAATTTGAAAAAAAAAACATTTATTTATGTCTTGCATATATATCTCCTAAAATGTCAAGTCATTACAAAAAACAGGATGTTGAAACCCTTGAACATATAGAACAAGATATATTCAATAAATATGGAAATTCTGGAGATATTATCCTGACAGGTGATTTCAATGCAAGAACAGGCAATAAATTGGACTATATAACTGGAGACTCTGCCTCGCACATTCCAGTAAAATGATGCCTATATCATAGATAAAGCAGTCGGGCAAAGACATAGTAGAGACAATACTGTTGATAGTAGAGGTAAAGATCTATTAGAATTATGTATTGCGAACAAGCTAAGAATAACAAATGGCAGAACTTTTGGCGATACACATGGAAAATTTACTTGCCATAACTACGCTGGTTCTAGTGTGGTAGATTATTTTATTGTATCTGAACAACTACTTAATGACATTTTGTACGTATATGTATCTGATTTTTTTACCTTTATCTGACTGTCATTGTAAGATATTCCTAAAATTGTTATCAACTTTCAAAAGAGAGTATACAAGTATGAACATGCAAGAGATGCAAAAACGTTACAAATGGGATGAGCTATCGGTTACTAATTTTCAAAATGCTTTCTTGCATCCAACAGTTCAAAATGATATTAAACTTTTTCTAGATAAATCTATTGAATATAATGAACAAAGTATAAATAATGCCACTAACGAAATCCACAATATCTTTGATAAAGTAGCCAAACTATCTCTACATAGAAAATCCGCACATAGAACTTCAACTCACCAAAAATGGTTCGATTTTGACCTTGCAAAAATGCGAAAACACTTATGTGAAAGAGCAACTTTACTTTCTAAATTTCCTAATAATCCCTTATTGCGGAGCTCTTTTTTCAAATTAAATAAGGAATATGCTAAGCTACGGAAATATAAAAAAACAAGAATTTAGACAAAGTATTATTGATAAATTGGATCAACTTAACGAAACTAACCCAAAGGGTATTGGAACTTAGTTAAAGGCCTTAGAGAAACTGATAGCAATAAAATTAACATAGAAAACGCCATAGATGGGGATACATGGTCTAACTATTTCACTACCTTATCCAAAACACCAGAAAAATATAAAAACAGAATCACCACGAATGAATCACAAATCAACGAATTATTGAATAGTAAAACTGTAAATTCTTTTAACAAATTGGATTTTAGGATAACAGCTCTTGAAATCCAAAAAGCCATTACTTCTCTGAAATCGGGCAAAAGCCCTGGCCTAGATAATATTTCAAATGAAATGATAAAAGCATCTCAAATTTTTGTTAATCCCTGTATTCTCAAATTGTTTAATATTGTATTAACATCAGGAATTTATCCAGAGAAATTGCTAGAGGGTTATACTACACCCATTTTCAAATCAGAAAATCCTAAGTTACCACAAAACTATAGAGGAATAACTATAAACAATAACATAGGAAAACGTTTTAATATCATTTTAAATAATAGACATGATACATACTTAATAGATAACAAAATAATACATGAAACTCAAATAAGCTTTTCAAAGAAATCCAGAACATCAGACCACTTATTTGTAATAAAATGCTTATTTGATAAATATATCAATACAGGTAATACGAAACTATATGCATGTTTTGTAGATTTTCGTAAATCCTTCGATACAGTTATACATGAAGGCTTAAAACTTAAACTTTTACAGTTAAATATAAATGGTCTTTTCTTCAATATATTGTGTAATATGTACAGACAAAGCAACAATTATATAAAAGTAGGTAACAAATTAACTCCCCCATATAGACCAGAAATAGGAGTTCGACAGGGAGATGTCATAAGCCTAAACATTTTAAAGATATTTTTGAATGATTTTTCAAAATTTCTTGATGATGAAAGTTTAAGATCTGTCAACCTATCTGGAAAGAACATTAATTCACTGCTATATGCTGATGACCTAGTATTATTATCAGAAGACCAAAAAGGATTGCAAAACAAACTAGATATACTTGAAAAATACTGCAAAGACTGGTGCTTAGAAATTAATACAAGCAAGACTAAAGTTGTCATTTTCAACAAAAGTGGTCACCTTATTAATGAGAAGTTCACTTTTGAAAATTCATACTTAGAATGTGTTAACAAATATAAATATTTAGGTATAATCATGTCCTCATGTGGCTCATTTAAAGAAGCAAGATCTGATCTATATAATAAAGCTCTCAAGGCCTCTTTCAAACTATTTAAAGACCTAAACTCTACCCAACCCCCTATCAAGACATTTTTACATCTCTTTGAGCATATGATAAAACCTATTGCATTATATGGCTGTGAAATTTGGGGAACCCTTACATCGCGTATACAAGAAAAAGACAAACATTTATATAATACCTTTAAAACTTGGGAATTGGAAAACGTAAATATCAAATTTTGTAAATATTTATTAGTAGCTGGGGAAAAAAGCACAAATATTGCAATCATCTCTGATTTAGGACGATATCCTCTGTATTTTTCATTGATTCAAAGCATCTTATTATACTGGCATAGATTAGAACTATGTGAAGAATCTTCCCTGCTTCACCATGCATATAACGAAACTATTAATCTTAGTCTATCCAATGTTAACTCTTGGTACAAAAGCTTAGTCTATTTTAGTAAGAAAATTAACATTTCACTCTCTATATGTAAAAAGTACAAAACCACATGTTTTAAACAACAAGTTAATAAAATTTAAGAAAACACTTTTTAAATTACTGGGCATTAAAACGTAAAGAGGGCCTTAACTCTGGAAAACGTGATACTTATTTTTTGTATAAAATTTTTTTTACAATGGAATCATATATGTTTACCCAATCTCACAATATAAGAAAAATACTTTGTAGATTCAGAATGAGTGCACATGACTTACGAGTTGAAAGAGGTAGATATGAATTTACAAAAAATAATACTGGTAAAAGAATTCCTTTAGAAAGAAACAAAAGAACATGTTTATTATATAACCAAAATTGTGTAGAAGATGAAAGTCACTTTCTTACTGAATGTCCATTATATAAAGAAGAAAGAAATTCATTTTTCCATAATGTCTCAATACTCAACAAACACTTTATACTTTTAACAAAGAAAGACAAATTTATCTGGTTAATGTCGAATGAAGACAAAAAAATACTTACAAAGATAAGTAAATTTCTGATCAATGCTTTCAAAAAAAGACAGAATACTTTGAGATCTAAATGACCGGTGAATTACTTATAAAAATCATGATACTATCTTTATATTTGTATAAACTAGCTTTATGACTATATATTATATGCACACTGTTCATATGTTTTGACATACTGATGTACATTTGCCCGGCTGTTACAAGTTTATTTATGTGTATGGACTATTTTTATATGTAGAATCTCTCTTTTAGGCATTTCTATCTAATATCTGTAATCTTTTATGGCCTCTGGGCCCAAAATTGGAAATAAACTCTTATTATTATTATTATTTTGAAAGATTTTTCTCTATGACATATGCTTGTTTTAAAAAATTCGACTTCCATTGTGGCCCCATCCTAACCCCCGGGATCATGATTGAAGTAAACTTGAATCTACACTATTTATTATTTTTTATTACACTACCAAAGAATGTTTCCATACAAGTGTTAGCTGTCTTGGCCATTTGGTTTTTGAGAGGAAGATTTTAAAAAATACCAACAAATTTTCAATAATTCTAAATATACCACCTTTAAAGAGAACATGGCACTTTAAAAAAAAAAACATGAAAGCCCTGTTACAACGCAGTTTGAAAAATGACGCACTTTGAATTTTGTTTTCAAAAGCGTTTATTTTAAGACCAAGTCAACGCACTTTGAAAAAAGAATATTTTTTTTTTCAAAGTGCGTCGATATCGTCGATATTAACGCAGTGAAAATAGTTAATAGTTTTATGTACAATAAATTATTTTTACCTTGTTTAGCTTAATGTGATATATTTAAAAAAGAACTCATTGCATTCTCAGCCAACTTGATAAACAGTTTCTAGATTAGAATTTTTTTACTTTTCTCATAAGACAATAATTTACACAGAAAAAAAATTGAATTATCCAATATGACATAAACTTCACCACTTAGCAACTACATTTTCCTTTTTTTTAGTATGCAGCAAAATTACCTTTTGATTAGTATATTGGGCTATGTCCGAACGAATATGATTTATATATATATATGAATGATGGAGATCAATGTATAATATATTTTAACTGGCTAATTGCAAATTTGATGTGAAAAAAGATACCTTAGTTATATGTTTATCAAAAACAGTATGATCTTTTAGAAGATCAGTGCGAGAAAATTAACCCAAATCCTAATGCTTGTTTTATGTTTATAAGTATCTAATGTTCGTTAATGTTAATATTTTTTTATTGAAGTGATTTATTTGATTAGATTACGAAAAGGGGGTTACTGTTGGAATACGTAGATCCTTTAACATTACATACCAATGGAGAAATTATTGTTCGGCCAGCTTGTTCGTTTACCCAAAGTTGCTGAATATCATATGTTTTAAAAGGAAAACGAGGGGTAGGGGACCTTCTTGTAATCAATTAAATGATGCACTGGTATTTGACCTGTATCGTTGGTTAACCCCCACCTCCACCCCCATCCCCGTTATAAATACGTTAAATTAAGTTCAAGAGTGTTGACAAATCAAACCATCATACTATCAACAACTTAGAAATTCATTCCCCGAATTTCTGATAAAAAAAATATTTTTTCAAAGTGCGTTCAGAGTGTCGATGCTAAAAAATGTTGACGTACCTTCATAACGCACTTTGAAAATTTGTTTCAAAGCGGGTTAACTTGGTCCAAAATTTAACGCACTGTTAAAATTTTTTCAAACTGCGTTGATTTTTTCAAAGTGCGTTGCCACAAAGACCTTTCCCCAAAGATGCTTTCTGTTAAGTTTGTTGAAATTGGACCAGTGATCTTGAGAAGATGAAAACGTGAAAAGGTTAATTACGAGGACAACAACGGCAGAAAACGTTTTGATCAGAAAAGCTCACTTGAGCCTTCGATTAAGTTTTATGGTTAGCTAAAAAATGATATGAAAAATAAAACATAAATAATTTATGGCGGATATAAATTTGACATCTTTGAATATTATATTTTAACTCATTCATTTTCTGCACTGACGTGTTGATAAAGCAAGGCACCGAATGTAAATAAGAAATCGCTATTTTATGCGACATAAACTGCGGACGTATCAAACGATAGCCATTTAACAGGTAAATATATGAGGTGAAGGTTTCTGTACGATTTTACAAATGATGACACCTGTTGTCTTGTGCAGTTGGGATGTACACACGATTATTGTGACGAATTGTACTTGTATGATTAACAATGGTCAATTAAACACAATTTGTTTCATTGTTTTGACTCCCTCACTAATTTTGCAATTTGTCTGCGTAGATGAACGTGCAAAGAAGCTTTTTAAAAGAACTTATATATTGATTAAAAATAACAAAGAAAATATTCTTGTATGTTTATATTGGGAAAATTTGGAGGGGGCTATTTTTAGTAATTTACATTATGAGTTTAATCACTCTAACGATTTTTCCAGTCATGATGTACGAGGGTTGTCTTAAATTTGCATACACTTAAGGCAATACTTTAATTTTATTTCTTGTAATTTCTTCAGCCAACTGTATTTTAATCATTGACCACAATCTAACATTCACATTTGCGTGCTCAAAATATTCTTTGAGAAACAAAATGAATTACATGTACATCAGACGGTGCAATATAATTATCGAAAACCAAAAATAGCCAGCCCATGTGTTGCTGTACGTCGTTGGTCAACCCTGCACATCGCTCACCATAGCATTCATGTTCTTTTTCAGAAAATGTCTTGGAAATAATAGTTTCATTAAACATGTGCCCTGGATGCAAATTCACTATGCATTTCTATTTTTGCTTTTAAACCTCTCCCTAAGCACAAAAATCAACTGATTCTAAACATGCTCTGTATTACTTTTGCCTAATGTCTGCCTCCCCACTGGTAGTCTCCCTTGACTATGGCGGCGTAGTTGACCACCACTGGGGTCCGCCGTCCCCAAGGTCTAAAGGAGCAAAACACGGTAGGGAAGTTTTGGAACACCATTTCTTAGTTGTCTGCCTATCTCAAGACGCAATTCATTCTTTCAACACAACAAGCGGCTCAGGGTGTCTACTGAGTGGATATATAGAATATCACACTGTTGTTCTGATCTCGGCCGAGCGGTTGGTATCGGCTCAAACCCGAAGGGCTGATACCAGGAACGAGATCAAAACAACAGTGTAATGTTGTTTGTATCATTTATCTAAAATCTAAGACTTTTATTCAAATTCCAAAAAAGAAATATAATTTATCATGAAGAAGCTATCGATTTGTTTTACGGATTTACAAAACTCGTTCGTCTTTATTCTTTTTTTATTTGTGTTAAGAACTATAAGAGTTGTCGGACTTTGTTGACAAACCATTGTCGTTTGAAATACAATAGAAGAGAGTCTATCTTATACAATTCAAGATTATCGCAACGTCGTAATAAGTAAAATTCCTTCACTTGGATTTCGTAAGTTTCCTGTCAGGTTCCATTCATAAAAATCCATATTGTTATGGCAAGTTGTTTGAGAACGTTCATAAGCACGTCCATAATTTTAATCACTTAATTTTCACAATCAAATCTCTGGTTTTCTAAGATAGGTCTCGTTCCATCCTTCTCTATATCCTCCATAATTTAGATGTTGATTGATATTGAATAAAGCGTGCTATTGTTCTGAATACACATCCGTTGTGTAGGTTACCTCCCCTTGCTTAGATACATATCACTCTTTGGCGCTATTTTTGATGTATTATTTTTGCGTGCTATTGTTCTGAATACACATCCGTTGTGTAGGTTACCTCCCCTTGCTTAGATACATATCACTCTTTGGCGCTATTTTTGATGTATTATTTTTCAATTTTCAGCAATAAATAGAAATCATCAGACTTGTAGGACGATGCTTTTTATTCTTTATTTGTTATTCTATCGTTAATTTACAAACTAGTCTTAATTTAAAGCAAAGATATTTGGGAATAAGCGATTTTAAATTTGAGGGCAATACACCCCATTGACGACGGGCATAGACAGAGACATATCAGCCCCGAGGGCGATACAGCCCTAGCTTCCGGTTGCTGTCTCACCTAGTCCAAAACACGTGTATACGGGCTGATACACTACTAGGTATATGATATAGAATGATAATTCAATGGAAAATAACACTTACAGCAAAATATTACATTTATATGTGAAAAAGTTATAATTGTGAATGATGACCCAAATAATTACAAACCGTTAATTTTTTTAATATCTCGAATCGGTTATTTTAAACAGAATCCGAGTACTTAGAATGTAATGAACATACTATAGTTTTAACTGGATGGTCAACAAAATAACCGTCAAATCAACAATATGATTTGTTTAGTTATAAACTGATAAGTTTAATCTTTAGAAAAATCAATATATATTAGCCTTTGATTAAGATATTTTCCCATATCTCAATACAAATCTCTTCCTCTGAACGAGATCAATATACACGTAGTCTAAAATGGCACCAGGCTGAACTAGAAGCCACTAACAGCAGCCTCAAAGCCCGTAGAAGGGGATAATAAAAGCTGCATAAATATGTATGAGCAGGAGAACGTTTCTCAACAATTATCCCCCGTCACCAAGCATTTACGTCTACGACGATTGGTACTGTGGCCCAGTCCAATTGGTCAAGGTGAGTAACCATCAGGCATGGGCACGATTACAGTACTTGAAAATGTAATCGATTTATAATTGATTATACTAATTTTTGTCCTGTAATCGATTGTAATTAATTACTTTAAAAAACGTAATCGATTAATAATCGATTACTTCTATTATATTAAAAAGGCACAAAAAACAAGAAGAGAATCTGATTGGGTTATTTTTCGGAGAATAAGGATAAGGTTAATAACATGAAAAAATATGCAATTGCAAACTACTATGACAATATATACTCTCATCTTAAGAATGCTAGCTTAAACAATAAAAAAATTATACTGGAAATTATTGAAAGATTGTTTCCACACTTAAGTAACACACGACATCCCACCTATAAGGTATACCATGGACAATGATAAGGAGAGTTATGCATTTTCAGACATTGATAAGATTGAATTACTTGACAATTACTTTACATCTATTACTTTCTTAGATGACAGCAACCATGACCTTCCAACTATAGGGGGTGTAGATTCAATTACTCTTTTTCAGAAATCAAAATACAAGAGCAAGAGATTACAGATATCATATTTATCATTCCAGTTAATAAGGCAGTTGGTCCTGATTACATCAGTCACAAAATGTTAAAATCATGTCAAGATACCATCTCAAAACCACTATGCATATTATTTAACAAATCATTATCAGTCAAATTTTTCCCAGAATGTTGGAAATTAGCACATGTTCTTCCATTATTTAAGAAGGATGACCCTTCTATCACTCCAAACTATAGGCCAGTTTCTCTTTTGTCTTGTATAGGCCAGTTCCTCTTTTGTCTTGTATAAGCACAATTTTTGAATGAATTATTTTCAAACATGTATACAATCATTTACATTCGCAGAATCTCTTTTACAAATATCAAGCAGGTTTTTTACCAGGTCATTCTACAATGTATCAACTAATAGAAATATACCACTCGATTGTTAAAAGTATTGATGAAGGCAAATTTTGTTGTATGGTGTTTTGCGATCTTTCAAAAGCGTTTGATCGAGTATGGCACAAAGGTCTAATTCACAAATTAAATATGTATGGAATTAGTGGAAACATACTGGATTGGTTTGGGAGTTATATAAGCAACAGAACACAGGGTGGTCACACCTCATTATCCGTACAATGGATTCTTAAACTGCCCAGGACAAACACCCTTAGTGACACTTATAAATTCCTTTGTCTCGTTCTCTTGCAAAATAGACACAAAATAAATGTATACCCGTCCTCTCTCTGTTTTTCTCTCAATAATTGTCAATCATTAGGCAGTTCTACTGAGTAATTTCTCTCTCTCTCTCTCTCTCTCTCTCTCTCTCTCTCTCTCTCTCTCTCTCTCTCTCTCTCTCTCTCTCAATAATGCTCAATCAATAGGCAGCTTTAGTGATTTTTCTAGACACATTAGTTTAATGATGAAAAATAATTTGCAAGGCGGACTGAACGCATACCGAACAACTGATTATCTGATTGTATAATCAAGTTAACCAACATATATTTGGTTTATGTAAAAAGTGGAAAATCAAACTAACTACATGAATGTAATCAATTTTATTCTAATTATAATATCATAATAAGAATTCTTGTATCTTTTCTATTGATATGTGTATCTCAAAATATTTATTTGAAGATAAATCGAAAGTAATCGAAAAAGTAATTATAATTACACTGAAAATTTTAAGCTGTAATCGACTAAATTACGATTACAGGAATCGAAAATCTCTTCGATTACATATTACTGTGAATTACTTGAAAAAGAGTAATCATAACGATCGATTAAGATTACTCGATGACGATTTCCCATGCCTGATAACCAACTTTGTGTATTGTTATAATCTATTATTTTTCTATAATATAAACTTAATTGTTAATATTTAGCTTTAACATTCAGTTTTACACATCTTAACATGATTAAAGGTAGTGTACATTAAATATAAGCTTTGACACTTTCAAAGTCAGGATCAACTGTCTATATCACGGAGACTTTCAACTTGCGCGTACATGTATAACGTTATTAAATCTCACCACTGCGATGCTTGAGCGTACATGTATTACGTTATTAAATTTCACCCCTGAGATACTGGTTACAGTGACACTTAAATGATATGCAAGCAGTTATATTTAATTTATTTATTTTGTATGCAAATTCATGTTTTAACATGCTATTTTATCTTCACAGATGTACCCCATTCGTGGAGTTGGACGCGGTGCAATGTATCCCCACTGGTTATCTTCCTTGAATATGACGGCGTAGTTGACCACCACCGAGGACGGTACACCCGGTCTATGAGAGCGCAACACAGGTGGAAAGTTCTGGAATATCATACGTGAGTTGTCTGCCCATTTCCAGACGCCATTTTCGGATCGCCCTCCAATGAACCAACCATCACCTGTACTGCCTAAAAAAGATAAATAGTAAATTCATTAACTCTATTTGATTCACACATCTAAAATCTCTCTAGTTTCAGAATGTAATATACTGTAATATAACAAGACACGTTTAACTGAACTAAATTTCACATATATATATATATATATATATATATATATATATATATATATATATATATATATATATATATATATATATATATATATATATATCGAAACTTTGTTTTTTAGATGTAAAATATAGATTATCGTCTCTAACTATAGTTTTCGGTCGTTAAATCTAATTTTTAGACGGTGAAACTATGATTATCTCTCTTTTTAAATTGGGAATGTTATAAATTATGATTGTTTTGCACTCACACTCATTTAGATAATTAAATTATATTTACACTTGTAAATGTTTTCCGTTATATACCTTAACAGGGTTTGCGCAATCCTCAAATCAACCAACTAATACGCTAAAACACACCTAATATCGCATTGAAAACATTATTTAGGCATAAAGAAAAAAGAAACATTAATCGGTATTTTGTCATACGAAATTATTCATTTTTTTTTTTTTTTACAATATTTATTAACATTATCATTTGCGGGGATAAATGAGCATGGCTTAAGATTAACGTAAGATAATATTTACGGATCGACGTCGTAAAAAAGCGTTCTTGACGATCACAATCTCTATTTGTCAAAGTAGTTAAAATCAGTTATAGTTCATTTATGACTCTTATTCACACAGTTGGATATTTACTTGTAAATTAAGTTTTAGAACACAAATCAATAATTTAAAATTTTTATAGCAGATTGGGTATTTTTAATTCAAACCCTCTCACACAAATTAATTGAAATTGGAATATGCATTTATATACTTTTCCCAAAAACTTCTCTAACAAAGATTTTTTAGGATGGGGTGGGTTGTTGCAATACCCATTCTTCAGATGCCTGTGATAAATTCTATCATACTTACTGCATTCTGTGTCAAGGAGACTTTTAAGAGCCCTGTCCTCTCGGAAATTCTCAATTTTGACAAGGTCCATTCCTAGTCGGCGGCATTGTGCTCGTGCCTGCTCCCAGGAACTGACCCTGGGGCTGTAATCCACGATGCGGTACTTACTCTTGGCGCTAGCCGTGTCTGTTAAACGTACAATCACAATTATTTTAATTAAATAATAAACAGGGGTATGAAACAAGATACCTAATTTGGCATCGATTTTCAAAAAAGAAATATGGGGGAGGGGGGGGGGGGGGAGACAAAGATTTGAGGATCCAACTGGCTTCTTCGGTTATGTTTCTATATTTAAAAAATATGATAACCTCACCTCCTCCGTATGTATGAATGCATATGAAATCTATGATCTTACAATAACATCAAAATGTACACTTTGAAATTGTAGGATTTATAAATCGTATATGGGTATTCATATTGTTTATCATTAAAAGAATTATTCATAAATTAATTGTTCATTCTAGTAGTGCACACAAAATATTTGAATTTCAGATTTCACAAAACCGTCTCTCCTTCAACATCACATCATTTCAGAATTACATCACGATCATACTATTATTCATTTTGAAATAATTTTTTAAATTAAAAAAGGCAAGCTAAACTTTGTTAATAAAGGTTGAAATAATAGTTTTTCCAGAAAAAGTTACTGTCAAACAGTGAGTCAAAATTTTTTTTTAAAAAGGGACCAATGTGAAACATTTTACTGTATCCTGGGAAATATCCACCAGTTTAATTTTAGATTTTTGCCCATTTCGCCCCCCCCCCCCCTCCCCCCCCCCCCTCCGTCAGTGGGCGAATTTAAGACTGGGTCAATTGAATGTCTTAAATTTTATCTCCTCTCACACAACTGCATCTGGGCATATTCAAGACGGGACGAATCCATTTGCAAACATTGAAGGGCGAAAATAACACGGGGCGAAAATAACCATGTGTACAGTATTACTAATCATAATTTTTCAAAATTTACTTTTTTTAAGACAAAAAATCCCGTAAAAGTAATGAACAAATATCGGAAAGTTGGGGTTCACGTACACTTTGTAGTTTTACATATTTAAAATTTAAGACGAGTAGTATCATTTCAGTATCTTGCTTATTACATTGAGTGAACATTACTTAATATAACGTTATTTAATTTAATGCATATTTTCCATTCTTTTTTTTCATACTTACCAATCAAAATGAAAGTAACGAATCCAAGTATAACGTTCAGACCAGTCATCTTTGATCTTCAAAAAATGAGTGAATAATTAGAGCTTTAATATCACACTGCAATAACGAAAAACTTGAAAATTCCAATTTGTAAAGAATTTTTTTGAAATTCTAATGTAAAATTTAGACGAATAAGAAAGTCTGATTAGAAAGTTGAAGAATGATTTAAGAAAGTTAATTCGTTTAATTTTCGCCCCTTTAGCCCTCATTGTTCGTGGCTAATTTAAGACTTGGCGAATTCCAATGTCTCAAATTTTATTTTCTCCAACACAACTTTACCTGAGAAATTTCAAGACTGAGCAAAGCCATTTGCAAACGTTGAATGGCAAAATAACACAAGACGAAGCCTGTATACAGTATTGTATAATTACTATTCGTAATTTTTCAAAATTTTAAAAACGTCATGCATTGCATTATCAAAAAGTTGACTTACCTTGTTCATACAAAGGCTGTTATTCGGATGAACAAACGTGTGTGCCACATCGGTTTATATAGCAATTTGAAGGACAATCCCAAATTAAAAACGTGAATTAAAGTCAGACACTATGGCCATATAACAGAGGAGCTGTAATTGCTCATCAGTCATTTTACTATTTATAATATTTTTTCTAGCTGTAAGCAAGGTTTCTGGTTGCACATATTGAAAAAATAACAAAAAAGTCCATGACCTGTTTTTTCTCACTAGCAAAATACTTGACACTTTTGTTTCATGATGCACTCTATAAACATTGAAAACACCAATAATTATAAAGCTTTACTGTTAGTGTACGTGCTTATTTAGATACATGTAAATAAGTTTGGAGCTAATTATTTTAAATACTGGAAATGATGACCCAAAATAGTTACAAAACTACCTCAAATAGGTTAAATTCACCGAATACATTGTACTCAGGATATAATAAACTATATTTTTAGCGTTTAAATTATTTCCTATGGTCAGCATCAAAATTATTATTAAAGGAACATAGATACGATTTAAGATCAATATTTTATTTTCTATTTTCAATGCGGAAAATGGTTACTTAATTAAAAGTTAAAGGTAAATGTTGCAAGCAAGGAACAGAGGTAAGATATCATTGTTACAATGGCTCATTTTTGTTCACAAATAATTTTTATATAAGGTCTCTCATGATTCGCGATGGTGTATGAATTGTTTTTATCCAAATGGAAATGTTCTAGATATTGAAATAGAAAAATCAAATCTAAAACTTTTACGCCAAAATCATGTTTAGGTCCCTTTAATATCCATCTGCATCCATGGCTCTCAAAGCTGACATTGATCGTGCAATGAAGGCAAAGATGATTAGCATTGACCAATCACTAATTTGATGTAAGTGTATTAAGATCTCTTGACCCCTGGTGATGAATGTTTGTGCTCATGTTGTTCTAAAGTAAAATGTGGAATGGTAACAAATAGGCCTAAACACGGATGAAGACAAGCAAGACATGAGGTGATCCAAAAAGTATATACCAGTAATTACTGTGTACAAGGAAACATTCACCTACGTTTTCTCGACCCATTTCGCCTTCGTCTGCGATCAGATATAAGACTAGACGATTACAGATGTCTCAAATTATCTCTCTTTAACCACAACTGTGTCTGGGAGATGGGGCGAAACTGTTTACAAGGAAAGAGGAGCGAAAATTACATATTGCGCAAAAATAACCTTGAACATGTATACGATACTAGTATTATAAATTTTGCGTAAATCACAATTATTTTTACAAAAATTGAAAAAGTAATATTTGAAGTACATTGTATATGTATACAATAAATATAGATAAATGAATATCGAACGAAGCAAACCGTAAATCGTAGTTTTAAAAATCAAGCATGATTATAGCTTTGTGGTTCCGAACTTGCTGTGAAAGCCGTTGCTTGACATGTTGGAGAAACTGTCAATCATTTATATACTCAAAAAAGTCGAATGCACACATTGTTTTAAATGCATATTATGTGCTATTGCATTTTCATTACACCATATAACTGACCAGACCATGCAATTGAGTTTTCAAAATGCATAATTATATGAACAGATTTATTCATTCATTCAAGACAACAAGCGGCCCAGCGTCTCTATTGAGTTGATAAAACGATGTAACTTGATGATACAATTTATATTAATTAAAAGTCTTCTTACTCCAAACATGACAAATGAAATGTTTTAAATCCCATCAAAAATGCATTACAGTTATGTATACAAATTGTGTATCATATTAAATTTACATCTACGTATACAGTGAATGCCAATTACATGTACTTTGCATTTGCCAGACTGGACATGCAACAAGCTGAAATTTTCATGCTAGCTACTGTACTTTCATTAATATTTGTGGGCATTAATTTTCAGGGGAAAAGTGAAAATCACAGTTTCAAGGATAATTATATTCAACAAATTCACCAAATCAATAGACAAATACAACCCAACTGTACAAACCTAAAAACCAATAGATTCCCTTCATAGAGCACACTTTTTAACTTATAGAATAATATATTTTAAGGGTATTAATTAACTTATGCCCGGTAAACCTAGTTGTTCTACCTAAAAATATTATCATAAATACAAATCAATATCATCAATACTGTATTTAGATTTATTAATGTAATAATTTATAACCTAATACTATTGCATTTCTTATTTTACGACATCAGTTAGTTTTCACTGAGGCAACAATTTCATCTATAAAAAAAGACCTGACAAAATAATAACATTGATACAAACATTTTATTTTGCATCAATTACAATTTTGACAATTACAATTTTAACAATTACAATTCTAACAGTTCATGTTTTCACAGACGTAGCCCATTCTGGGAGTAGGTCGAGGGGCCACATATCCCCACTGGATATCTCTCTGGGTATCTGCCTTGAATATGACAGCATAATTGATAACCGTGGACGTTGGTCGAGCACCAGTAATAGAAGAGCGCAGTACGGGAGGGAAGTCATCGAACAGCATTCGTGAGTTGTCTGCCCATTTCCAGACGCCATTTTCGGACCTCCCGCCAATGAACCACCCATCACCTCCGTTGTCTGAATTAAACAGAGAAAATAATTAAACAGGATTACTAAATATGAACATATCAATGACCTAAACCTTGGTTTTACTTTTACAGAATGCTCGGAAAGTGCAACCTATATCAAATTTTTTTTTTTATTATGTAAACGAACGTATTGCTAATTGAAGTAACATTTGATTGGAAAACGATACTTTTTAAGCTCATTCTTTAAAAAATCCGCCGTATTTACTAATTAATTTTGGAAAAGATACAAAGATAAAACCTTGCAATTAACGGGTCTGGTATTAAAATAATTGATAAAATGAATTTAAAAAAAAACCAAGTGAATGCTCAACATGAACGATTGAAATTTGAAAGTATTTACCTTATATTGACAAATATTTTAACAACAACTCAGCTTTTTGTAATATCTTTAATCATAAGGCGTCGAGACAGAGTACAAGTCTTATACTGCAGAATGGACCTTAGTCATGTACTTACTGCATTCCGTGGCGAGAAGGTATTTCAAGGCCTCGCTCTCCTGCCTGTTTTCAATCTTAGCCAGGTCCCAGCCTCTTGTCCGGCGGCACGCGTCACGTGCATCCTTCCAGGAAGTGACCCTTTTGTTGTACTCCACGATACGGTACTTACTCCTGGCACTGGCCGTGTCTGTGAAACGTATATAGAAATAAATAAGAGGAGAGAGAGAGAGAGAGAGAGAGAGAGAGAGAGAGAGAGAGAGAGAGAGAATTCAACAATTATCACATTACAGAGTAAGTTTTTCGAATTCAGTGGTGTCCAAGAGATTGAATGTATCGTGAATATTAACTACTATGAAGACGTGCACAAAATTTGTATACAACAAACCATTGAATTTTTTTTTAGTTTTCACACTCGCCTTTTTAACCCGCAAACGCTATTTCAGTGTACTGTTACATTTCTTAGTACAAAGAAAAATGTTTGAATGACCATTTTGAGGATTTTTAAAAACCTTATAGAAAAGCAAAGCTTTGTAGAAAAAAGATAGTTTTATTAAATGTTCAAATGAAGTTAGATTTTACGTCTAAAACATTTTTCATTTTCTTGTTTTAGCAAAAATGATCAATCTTGAATATTGCTATATATGATGCTTACCAGTCAAAATGAAAACAACAAGCCCAAGAACAGCATATAGTCCAGTCATATTGAATCTAAAATTTAAGTTATTATATTAAAACAATGTAAATTTCTTTATTTCAATATTGACCCTAATAATATACTTATAATCAAATAGAATTACCTTTTAGCAAACTACACCCCCCAAGAGACACTTTATGAAACAAACTTAAAAAGTTCAGCAATATCGATTAAAAAACTTTTTCATTTTAAAAACTGTATTTTATCATTGATACAATGTATAATAGTAACTTTCACTTATATAACTTTTCTTTTTTTTAAATGGATGTTATCTAATATATTACATCGTTTTCTTTCTATCTTATCTATTTAAGAGGGATATACATATCGGTGGCTATATTAATCTTCTTAACAAAAATGCCTTGTATATAGTCTATTTTTTAGGAAAGTATTCTAATTTTTAAAACAAATGTTCTTTTTGGATAATTTCTTTACTAATAACAATTTATGGCAAATGGTATCATATTCAAAAAGTAAGGCAGATGACCTGATTAGTGCATTGTAATATATGCTGAACAGTCAGCCCCATTAAAGTAAAATGAATTTTCACTGCAAAATTACTATTTTCCCCCAGAGAGATAAAGATGTTATGTTGAATAATATTTACTCTTTGGATACCTTTTTCACTAATAATAGTTTACGGCAATTAATATCATATCTAAAATTACAAGACAGACCTAACTAGTACTTCGCTGCCCATTAAGCCTCTCTTTAAAGTAAATTTTCTCTGCACACTTACAATTTTCTTCTATAGAGAAAAATATTGTATGGAATAATGTTCTTTAGTCATGTTTTTATAAGAAAACATATTGTAAAAATTTCACTACTGATGTCCTCAACAAAACATATTTTACAGTACATGGCCTGTGTTATAAATTAAATAAATGAAGTCAAATGATATATGTTTTGTAAACATTAAAGATCTCATGTAAATTGTACATTCAAAATTTTCAAAATAGCACATTTTTGCCAAAAGACATATTTCCTATATTTTATTTAAAATATTTACTTATTGCATGACTAGGAATTTAAAAGGTTCTAAAAGTAAAACATTGAAATTTGTTCAATCTAATAGAATTATATTTGAATTTAAACGTAGACAACGCATGGCTTAAACATACAAAACAACATTTTAATTAGCAGTGGTCATAATGAATTTTAAATACATCTTTATATTTTTTTTTCAAGAGCTAACTTACCTTGCTAAATGCCCTTGATACGAATGATCAAATGTGTTTGTCCCTGCAACTTATATATAGTGTTTGCAACACCGATCCCGTATAGAACGTGATTAAAATTCAGTAATATATTGTCAAGTGAAAATCCGCAGCTCATATGTCATATCATTATTTATTATTTTTGACTGGAAGCAAAATAACTGCTTAATTTTTTGAAAACAAAACATCGAATTTTCCATTTTTTGTTTTCCCGACCCGTTACAGTTTTGTTTACTTGTGCACCTTAAATTAATTACACATGACAGTGCGTGGATTTGAATAAATTACCTTAATTCAAATCACGAAATTATCAAAATGAAATGATACTAAATTTTAAACAGAATTGCAGATGTATCGATATGTCTTTTCTTATTTCAGGTGTAATTCTTGCACAAAAATGCAAAGAGGATGTCATAAACCAAGCACGTGCTTAAAACTCATAGAAAAAAAACAACAAAAAACAAAAACACTATACCAGTAAACAAGTACTTTTGTTTACAAGTCTAAACCTATATTAGTTTATAAGCACATATCATTAATATACTGGCCAATTATTTTATGACCGTTTTAATGTTGAGACGTTCTATATACTACTGAATGAGTTGTCTACAATTAAAAACTAGGTACTTAAACATACAGTAACTTATAATACTAACACATACATGTAGTTTCATATATACATGTATATGCTGCATATATACTATACATATCCAGTATACTAAAGTGTAGTTAAGTATAAGCACTAGTATTATTCGTAAAGGTTTTAAATGAATAGTGTTTATTATTTAAACAGAATGAATTACTTCTCAGCTCAAACGTTAACCTTTTGTGTATTTATTGTAATAACATGTGAACTTGTTTGTCGGATTGGGGGGACAACACCTATCATACAGTTAAAAATTAAGAAACGTATTACAAGGTTTTTTTTAGTTCGGGTAAAACCTACATGTTTCTGGGAAATGCAGATTAACAATTTCGGTTTATTACAACTCTTTGACCTAATTTTAAGAAACCACAAACAACAAACTTTACGGGCTCCTTATTTATTTTCAACCAAAATAAAACCATAACGTACAGTATAACAATTCAAAATAAAGAGATATGTCGTGTTTTAAACAAAATCGTTTAAAAATGATAAAGAAAATATTTCTCATGATATTCAAAAATATTTTCTAAATCAATTGGTATTAAAAACAATTTAAACATATAAGGGAAGTACTAATTCAAAATTGTTTTGTGTATTTTTTAATAACTTTGTTTAAGAAATTAATTGTGTAATAGGTTCCCCCAATGATGCTTTCCGTTAAGTTTGGTTGAAATTGACCCAGTGGATCTTGAGTAGATGATGAAAACGTGAAACGTTTACGACGACAACAGCAACGACAGATAACGAAAATTTTCGATCAGAAAAGCTCACTTATTGAGCTAAAAATTGAAATGAAAATTAAAATCATAAAACATCCATGACCGAAATGAATTTGGCATCCTTGAATTTTAAATTTCGAGTTATTCATTCTCTGCATTGAAATTTTGATAAAGCTAGGCACCGTATGCAAATAAGAAATCATAATTTTATGCGACATACATGTAACCTGCAGACGTGTCAAACGATAGCCATTTAACAGGTAAATTAATCAGGTGAAGGTTTCTGTACGATTTTACAAATGATGACACATGTTGTCTCGTGTGGTTGGCAACCACAATAATTGTGACAAATTGTACTTTTATTACTATTAATGGCCCACAAAACACAAATTTTGTGTTCTTTTAACTTTTTTTTTTACACATTTTACAATTTGGCTGCGTATATGAATGCGCAATAGAGAGTTTTGATATCTGTATTTTTTGTAATATCAATAATAATGCAAAAAAAAAAAGAGAAAATTATCTTATGTTTATAAACAGTATGTTACTTAAATATGTCGCATTTATGCATTTTTGCAGTATCATACAGGTTCATTCTAAAGAAAAATATGAAAGCGCTTCTCTATATTTTTCAGTTTTTTCTTAAGATTCCAGAATTCAGATTCCAGAATTCAGTTTACATTGGTTCAATACACCTATAAAAGTGGTTTTTTTTCATCATGATTGTTCTATCTGCTAAGTCGTAACAATTCCTAGCGTTTGTCACATTCATTTTAGGTCTAGAACTGGAATTTTCTTTTCAACATTTAAAATGTAAACAATATCATGACACGAGCTTTGTTTAAAGAAAGAAATGTGAGCTCTCTATCTAACTCATAACTCGAAGACTAACAAATTTTCAAATTTTATTTTTCCATTTTTAATGTCTAGAATAGTTAATTATAATATTTTTTTTGTTTCAAGCAAATGTTGCTTTCTTTTGTCTGTGGTATTATTTATGAACACATTGAATCAGCTTTGTTCCTGTTTGCCACGAGTCATTTTGTCAAAGAAATGGTAATTACTAATTACATTACACTATTTGTAAACAAATATAAGACTTAAGCTTTGTTTGCATACCATAAATTCTGACCTCTGTATCTCGCTTGTAACTTGACTTCTAACATTCAAATTTTGGTTAATCATTCAGAATGCACAGCGAAGTAAACCATTTTATACAATAAAAAAATGCTAAATAAAAGATGGGTGAAAAATGCGTGTAAACTGTCTGTATAAGGACAGATAAGATACATGTAATATAAACTTAAAATATGAACATTTTCTCATAATTCTTTCTTAATAATTGGAACAATGTATATTCACCAAATCGGAGATTTGTAACCCTTTAATATGTTAAATATTTGGAATACCCACGGTAGGTTGGTTTTAACTGGGTATGCCTGTCAAGACTTCCAAATACTAGGAGTGTCATTTTTAGAACTTGATGCCTTTTCTTCTATAGATTGGGTCTGAGCTCCATATTTGTATCATATTCTAAGTAGAAATCAAACCAATTTTAAGCAACAAAACGTAGATAGTTAACCCAGTATACTTTAAAAATGTCATTTTGTGTCCCAAAATTGAACGTTCTAGAAATATAATACAAGTACGTAAATTCGTGATTGAAGATTGAAGTCGCATATTTGTAGCATTTAACAATGCATTTCGCTGTGACTAAAATGGCTTAGTGGTTAGAGCACCAGACATTCGGTAACATTATAGAGCTAGGGTGTTTAGGTATTGTGGCTTCGATACCACCAAAACTTTCGAATTTATTAAGGTCTTCCGTTTCCAACGGAAGACCTTTTTGTTTTCGTACTGTTTCTTATTATTATTTTTTCCCACACATTTTGTGCACGCGATTTCTCAGAAACTATTTGGCCGATTTTGACAATTTTTTCAAAGATGATTTCCAGAGGTCATAATTCTAGACATTTTTTGAAATTTTGAAATCGTCACTTCCGGTACCGAGTTACGGCGGATTTTCTATTTTTTACGACCTATTTTGTGCAGAGCTGATCTCAGAAACTATCAGAGATATGACTATGAAATTTTCAGGATAGGTAGTCTATAGTTTGAAGTTGTGCACTATTATGTTGTTTTACGCCAGTGGCGCCATTTCTTGGAGCTCGCCTGGGCTCGAAAATTGAGTACGAATGTTCATTCAAAAATTGTTTTCAACTGTATCTTTTTATCAGTTGATATTTTGTTAAGACATATATAACAAAAGCAGTAGATAATTAAACGTTCTTTCCAAGAAAATCAAGAAAAAGGGGCTGGCCCCTTAAATTAGGGGCCAAGACACTCGTAAACTCTATTACAAATAACTTAAAAACGATCAAAATTTTGTAATGCAATATAGAAGCAAAGTTGTTGATTGTAGCAATATTTATCAGGTAAAATCATTTTCACACCCATTTATGACGTAATTAGGGATTTTAAGGGGCCAAAGTACTTAAACTTTGATGCAATATATCTAGAAAGGAGACATATTTTGTTAGGCAATGTAGAAAAGAAAATGTTTGCATTGTTAATTCTAATCGATTCCACTAATCAAAACTCTAAAGTCTGTCCCCATTAAGGATCTAGAGGGCTGGCCCTCAAATATTCAATCATTTGTATCTCAAAAATGAACAACAATTTTAGATGGGTGTAAGAACAAAAAATGTTAGTATTCGTGAGACCTTTCGATTGAACTCAAGAAAAAGGGGCTGGCCCCTTAAATGAGGGGCCAAGACACTCGTAAACTATATTACAGATAACTTGAAAACAAGATTTCAAAAATCTTTGGTACCTAGCCTTTTTACAAAATTGATACCAGCGAGATTTTAGTCATTGTAAGTGATTGAGACACAAACTTTTATAAATGATAGACAATCGATTGAAGATATATTTAACGGGTTTTCTTTTGTCAACCGTCACTTCCGGTACTCACCAGAAGAGTTCAAACAATTCATTTTTTTCACAAGTTTAACTGATTATCTTTGGTGTTTCATCTTCCATGATTAACAGTAGTGTACACTAAACAAATGTATAAAAAAAAACTAGCTTTTATTTTCATAAACCTCTTTTGTTCGTCCGTTTTCGGTCTCGAGACAAAAAACCTAGACTCACCAAGATCGCAGATTTGGCAGAGAATATCGATTTTTCATCGTATCATATGAAAACAAAATCGGACGGAAGACCTACTCGTTACTCGTAACGAGATCTAGTTTTTTTTCCTTTTTGTTTGTTTAAATATTCAATACTGAATATAGTTAGAATTAGTGCTTTTGTAAACTTAATTATGAAATTGTCAAGTATACCAGTATTTAGTTGCCAATGGAAAAAATTAAATTTGAAATTGTATTTTACGACTTAAACAAATGGGCATTTGTGCTATCTTGTTCCCCCATCTTCTTTGATCTCAAATCGTGTTTAGGTCCCTTTAAAATGCCTTACTTTAGAATAGTATACATTAAAATGGAAACATTTTTTTGACCCAAATCGTGATTAAGCCCCTTTCATGTTCCTTTTTAAAATTCGAGAAAAGAAAGTGGGCGCTTAAGATGTAGATTCGGCAGGAATCTGGGCTCACAAAGTGAGTGAAATTTTCACATTTTTTAATTATAACGTCATTTGTTTCCTGTTGTACGTGGAATGAGTAGCAACATGCTTAAAATGCTAAAGGTTTTATCACAATATGGGTCTAAATATAGCAACACAACGCAATTGATGCAAAATCCTTCTTATTTACAACTTTTTATAAGTGATTTTGTTATCTCTTGGTCTTCTCTCAATAAATTTGAAACTTGTAAAGATAACATATTTCAACATTAAAAGGTTTTCTTAAAAAAGAAAAGAAAACTAGACACTTGTTGCAAAAGCAACAAAAAGGTCTTCCGTTTTGATATACATGTATCAATTTAACTGTAAGACATTGCTTCTCTGACATAGAAAAAGAAGTGGATATGATAATAATTGTGAATGATATATCCAGACGTTACTTACATGTAAAAGAACGAGAATGAAAAAGAAATCAATGTTTGAAGTACTTTCTGTGACGACCGGAAGCAACGCCGATCTAAACAAAAATGTTAACCATTTGTACAATCACAAGTTAATCCTTCCTCAGAGTTTGGTTGTTCACGTCTCTGCCAAATCTAAGATCTCTTTGAAACAATAGTTTTTGTCTCGGGACCGGAAACAGACAAACGGAAGTGATTAATAAAAACAAAAGCTGGTATTTCTCGTACATTTGCTTAGCGTACATCACTGTTTATCAGGCTAGATGAAACACCCAATAAAATCAGTTAAACTTGTTAAAAACATGATTTGTTTGAACCCTCGGTAAGAACCGGTTCTTAAAGTTGACAGAATTAAACCCATTAAACACATCCCCAATCAAATTTCTATTAATCAAGAGAGCTTCGTGTCTGAATCACTTACAGTGACAAAAATCTCGCGGACATCAAATTTGTAAAGATGAAAGTTACACAGATATATTTCAGATTTCTCACCGGAAGTAAAATTTATTTGCTAATTTAACATTATATAGATGACATATGTAAGATTATATACTGATATTTTCTTTTTATGTAAAATGAATAATATTTGAAAAAAACCCAAATTTTTGAAGTGCTTCCGGTGACGACCGGAAGTTACGCCGAACAATATAATATAGTGTAAACACATGTACATACATACTTCTATCATCCCACAAAGTTTGATTATTCAAGTCGTCACCGTTTTTAAGATCTCTAGGAATCAAGGTTTTTTGTTTCGGGACAGGAAACGGACAAACGGAAGTGTTTGATGAAAATGAAAGTTAGTATTTCTTAACCATTACACAACAGGACTTTATTGGCTATCAATTTGTCTTACATTGTCAAACAAAAACAGTTAAACTCTTAACAAACTTGAATTTTTCGAACTCTTCGGGTGTGGACCGGAAGTGACGGTTGACAAAATAAAAACGGTTAAACACATCTTCTATCAAATGTCTATCATCCCTGTAAGTTTCGTGTCTTGATCACTTACAGTTTCTGAGATCTCGCTGTAATAATAGTTGTTTTAAAAAGAGTACCTGAGATATTTGAGATATCTCACCGGAAGTAATTTTTTTTGTTTATTAATCATCGGATAGATGACATATGAAAGCGCTTATACTTATATTTCAATTTTGTGTTAAAGAAATAAAATGCGTAAAAACATAATTTTTGAAGTGCTTCCGGTGACGACCGGAAGTTACGGCGAACAAAAGAAAATAGTTTAAACACATCTACAACAATAGGTCTATCATCCCTCAAAGTTTGGAGGTTCAAGTCTTTATCGTTTCTGAGATCTCATTGTCCATAGCTTTTTGTCGCGGGACAGGAAACGGACGACAGGAAGTGAATTTTGAAAAAAATAAAAAAAAAACTCCTGGAGATATTATCGTACTTTATCAGTCCTATTAATTTCAAGAAAATCCATCCATGCATCCCTGAGAAATCGGGTTAAACTTTTAAAAAACTTGATTTGTTTGAACTCTTCCTGTGTGGACCGGAAGTGACGGTCGACAAAAAAAAAACCCGGTTAAACACATCTTCTATCAAATGTCTACCATCCCTGTAAGTTTCGTGTCTTGATCACTTACAGTTTCTGAGATCTCGGGGTTCAAACATTTATTTTAAAAAAAGGCTTCATGAGATATTTGAGATATCTCACCGGAAGTAGAATTTTTATGTTTATTAATCATCGGATAGATGACATATGTAAGCATGTATACTTATACTTCAATTCTCCGAGAAATATATTAAATGCGTAAAAGCATAATTTTTGAAGAGCTTCCGGTGACGACCGGAAGTTACGACGAACAAAACAAAATAGTTTAAACACATCTACAACTATAGGTCTATCATCCCTCAAAGTTTGGAGGTTCAAGTCTTTATCGTTTCTGAGATCTCATTGTCCATAGCTTTTTGTCGCGGGACAGGAAACGGACGACAGGAAGTAAATTTTGAAAAAATGAAAAAAACGCCTAGAGATATTATCATTTTCTATCAGTCCTGAAAATTTTGAGAGAATCTATCCAGCCATCTCTGAGAAATCTTGTAGACAAAAAACGGAAAAAAAAAAAAAAAAAATAATAATAATAACTAGATTCGATCTCGTTGCTCGCAACGAGTGGGTCTTCCGTCCGATTTTTGAATAGATTAGATTAAACTTATCAATTCAAAGATAAAATCGTTGATCTAAGCAAAAAAAATGAAAATTTTTTTTGCGGCACTCGAGGCTTGAACCCGGGTCGCCTGGGCCATGTCCACGACTATATCGACTGAGCTACTCGGACTCTCGCTTCAGGACTTTGACGCTTAATTTCTCGAGAACGCCTTGATCGATTTTGAAACAAATTACATATTCTGAATCAGTAAAAGGGTCACTATCATCTTATTGGAAAAAATATATAAAAATAAAAAGTTGAAAATTTTCATTTTTTAATTTTGCTTCCGGTGACGACCGGAAGTGACGGCGGACATTCTCTATACCGAGGTGCACCAGGAAATCGATAGATCTATCATCTCTGAAATTCTCAGCTCTCTATCTTTGCTCATTTTTGAAAAACCTGAGCGACAATATTGACTTTTTAAAATCGTAAACGGACGATAACTTCCGACCGGAAGCGAATTTTCAAAATCTGTTTCAGCGGTATAAATTTCAGATAACGAGGCTTCAGTCCTGAAAATTTGAGAGAAATCGATCGTCCCATCTCTGAGAAATCGCCTGCACAAAATTTGTAAGACAAAAAAAGAATAATAATAATAACTAGAGCAAAGCTCGTTGCAAAGCAACGAGTGGGTCTTCCGTTAATGTCGGAGTAAAGCTGGAAGTTCCTGTAAGAAGCAGAGCTCTTAAACCAATAACAAGAGTAATTAAAATAAAAAGATGAAAAAAAATCGAATTATTCCTGGTACGACTTAACAAAATACGAATGATTTTCAGTACGACTTAACAAAAACCTTTCGGATTTCAAGAACGAATAAACAAATAAAAATCCGAATGTGTTCAAGTACGACTTAACAATTATTTTTGGTACGAGTTATTTTTACTTTTAACATTATGCTATTTTTTAAACCAAGGACGCGGAATCAAAATTTCCGGAAAAATCAATTTTTAAACCCCGATATCTCTGCAATGCATCGTCCGATTTTAAAACGGCTTTCGGTGTAAGATTCAGCTTAATAAGTTCTACAAAACACATATTCAGTTTTGATTTGATCAGAAAATTCATTTTTTCGAAAAATTTGTTTCACTTCCGATTTCGACCGGAAGTGACAGATTTTTATTTGGAGCCTTATTACAGAGGTAAATCGACCAAATCATAACCATTGAAAATTTCAAGCCTCTATCTTAAAGCGTTTTTGAGAAACGCCGCGGACAAAATGACTTTTTGAAAATTTTTAAATTGACCTTACGTCAAAACGGAAGTGACGTTTTCAAAGAAACTTCACAAACTTTGAGGTATTATAGTTGCACACAACCTCTGAAAATTTCATCAAAATCGGTTGTAAACTTTTTGAGTTATAAAGCCGAAAAGGAGTCAGAAAAAAAAATAAAAAGAATAATAATAACTAGAGCAAAGCTCGTTGCAAAGCAACGAGTGGGTCTTCCGTTAATGTCGAAAGTAAAGCTGAAAGTTCCTGTAAGAAGCAGAGCTTTTAAACCAATAACAAAAGTAACTAAAACAATTTTTTTTTTTAAAAATCGAATTATTCCTGGTACGACTTAACAAAATCCGAATGATTTTAAGTACGAATTAACAAAACCTTTCCGATTTCAAGAACGACTTAACAAAAAAAATCCGAATGTGTTACAGTACCACTTAACAATTATTTTTGGTACGAGTTAACTTTACTTTGAACATTACGCTATTTTTTAAACCAACGACGCGGATTCAAAATTTCCGGAAAAATCAATTTTTAAACCCCAATAACTCTGTTATGCATCATCCGATTTAAAAACGGTTTTCAGTGTTAGGTTCAGCTTATTAAGCTCTACAAAATACATATACGTTTTTTATTTGATCAAAAAATTCAAATTTTCGAAAAATTTGATTTTCTTCCGGTTTGGACCGGAAGTGACGGATTTTTATTTCCAGCCTTATTACAGAGGCAAAACGATCAATATATAAGCACGAAAAATGTCAACTTCCTATCTTAAAGCGTTTTTGAAAAAAGCCGCGGACAAAATGACTTTTTGGAAATTTTAAAAATGACGTAGCGTAAAAACAGAAGTGGTGTTGCTATAGAAACTTTAACATCTTTGAGGCATTGTAATTGCACATAACCTCTGAAAGTTTCATAAAAATCGGTTAAAAACTTTTTGAGTTATGAAGCCAAAAAGAAGTCAGAAAAAAAAAGAAAAAGTATAATAATAAAAAGAAACCGAAGAATAACAAAAGGGTCTTCCGTTGAAAACGGAAGACCCTAATAATAACTAGAGCAAAGCTCGTTGCAAAGCAACGAGTGGGTCTTCCGTTAATGTCGGAAGTAAAGCTGAAAGTTCCTGTAAGAAGCAGAGCTCTTTAACCGATAACAAGAGTAACTAAAATAAAAATATAAAATAAATCGAATTATTCCTGGTACGACTTAACAAAATACGAATGATTTTAAGTACGACTTAACAAAAACCTTTCCGATTTCAAGAATAACTTAACCAAAAAAATCCGAATGTGTTACAGTACGACTTAACAATTATTTATGGTACGAGCTAATTTTACTTTGAACATTACGCTATTTTTTAAACCAAGGACGCGGAATCAAAATTTCCGGAAAAATCAATTTTTAAACCCCGATATCTCTGAAATGCATCATCCGATTTTAAAACGGTTTTCAGTGTTAGATTCAACTTGATAAGGTCTACAAAACACATATTCATTTTTGATTTGATCAGAAAATTCATTTTTTAGAAAAATTTGATTTACTTCCGGTTTCGACCGGAAGTGACGGATTTTGATTTCCAGCCTTATTACAAAGGCAAAACGATCAATTTGTAAGCACGAAAAATTTCAACTTTCTATCTTGAAGCGTTTTTGAAAAAAGCCGCGGACAAAATGACTTTTTGAAAATTTTAAAAATGACGTAACGTTAAAACGGAAGTGACGTTACCTTAGAAACTTAAACATCTTTGATGCATTATAATTGCACATAATCTCTGAAAGTTTCATAAAAATCGGTTAAAAACTTTTTGAGTTATGAAGCCGAAAAGAAGTCAGAAAAAAAAAGAAAAAGTATAATAATAAAAAGAAACCGAAGAATAACAAGAGGGTCTCCCGTTGAAAACGGAAGACCCTAATAATAGAAAGAAACAATAGAATAACAAGAGGGTCTTCCGTTGAAAACGGAAGACCCTAATAATAATAATAATAAGAAAAGTGAAAAAGAAACCGAAGAATAATAAAAGGGTCTTCCGCTGAAGACGGAAGACCCTAATAATAATAAGAAACATTACAATCACTATAAGGTCTTCCGTTGGAAACGGAAGACCTTAAAAAGATGGAGATATGACCTAGAAATGACTAATACTTTTTCAAAATAATTTTGGAGGATAAAAAACAAAGTCCAGGCCTGGGGGCCATAAAAGTTAGACAAGCTCACTTTTGATCTAAGTCTCACTTTTATCAAAGGAAGATATAGTGGAAAAGTGAGACTGAGATCGAAAGTGAGCTCGTCTAACTTTTATGGCCCCCAGGCCAGATATATGACAATGTTGTTTCAAACACTAGTTTATACCGTATATAATAAAGTCCCACATGGCTCACTGGGTTCGTCCTGGATTAGTTAATTAATACAGACAAAGTGTTTTGGGTTCAAATCCTCCTGGTGATCCCCCTCCCCCCCCCCCCCCCCCCACCGCCTTTTTTAAATTTTCAAACGTTTTTGTTTTTATATGTATGCTGTTATAATGTTATGTTGATCAATGGAATAAATTTGTATGTTTTATTGTTTAATTTGTCGTTATTTATTTTGCCATATGCACACTATTTTCTGTTCTTATTACTAATTTATTATGATATACAATTTAACTATTTATATGCATTAACATCATCAATTTATTTTGTATCCGTTTACCCCTTATTGCCCTTTTTAGAAAGCTTACGTGGTTTTTTACAATAGCCTGTATAGACATAAATTTCAGCTCTCAACATATATACTTTGAGTACCGGTAATCAATTTTTGTTCGAACCTCTACATATAGCAATTCGATTTGTGTTGATGGTTCATGCCAACTAACTATCTTGTTGGCCAAATTTCTTTAAAATTTTTATACACCTAGCATTTTAAGTTTGTACAGTACAATTCCACGTCATAAAACTATTAATTCATTTGTTTATTAAAAACAGATTCTAAAAATAACAACACCTGTGAATGATTTACAGGGCTTCAGTTGTCTGTTTTTTACAGCTGTCTCCATTTTAACGTAATTAACTGAACTAATTCATAATAACAACACCAATTAACCACAAGTTCAAGTTTGCTACAGGCCAGTTTATCATTCACTAAATGATCGATGATTTCTGGAGCTCTTTATTACAATTTATATTCAGTTTTACAATTTTAAATGAGTAAAATTTTATTTTGAAATAAAACAAATCCATTTTAATGATATCATATAGATCTATCTAATACACGTGTAATTCACATATAACATTCTATATATTTTTATACATGAATAACTTTGAAAATTATTCTTTTAAAACAAATCAACTTTAATTACAAAGTCCTTCTCTTTATTTCTATGCATGGATAGTTTTAAAGACTAATCGTTTATCTTCTTCCGGTATCACTATCCTTGACTGATTCTCTCTAAACACTTGCAAGCATCTTTTAGCTTGCCCACTAAATCCTGAAAATAAATACGTTTTTCTATAATTCTCCATTTTATTTCAGTATTAGAATATAATTTAAGATTCATTAACCCTTGATATGGGAGATAAATCTCTAAGAATTTGATAACTAAATGTATAATTCAAATAAGCTAGATCAAAGGTTAAAAGTCTGACAAAGAAATAAACTGAGTTAGTTTTTATTAGAACTTTTATATGTTTATATCTTTATTCACTTATCACAAGTACTAAGTATTTAACACTGTGCCGGATAATTATGCCAGTGCCAAGGTGGCATTTTTGCACCCGCTTAAGTTGCATATATCTAAAAAATTTAATATGCCATATGATAGACCATTGCTTAAAGAGTTAACAACCACCTTTGTTATCATTGTATCTCACCTGTCAGGTGAGATATTTACCTTTCAAAAATAAATCCCTACAGGAAAATAATTTTCCCTATAAGAAAAAAAATATTCCTATAGGTAAATTGGAATTTCCTATCGAAATACAAGAACTTCTTCTAGGAATTTCAATTCCGATAGGATTTGATAAAATCCGATAAGAAAACTTAATATCCTATATGAAAACTGCATGTCTGAATCAAATTCCTACAGGAAATACCATTTTCCTACTTTTGAAAAATCCTACAAGATTGTCAATATTTCCCGTAGGACCGTAGGAGAATCAATTCTCCTATGGGAATTATCATTTTCCGATGGGATATTAATCTTTAAAGGTAAATATCTCACCTGTCAGGTGAAAAACACTAAAAACAAAAGTGGATATATACTCTCTAGGTATACATGGATTTTTCCGAAACTGCATCTTAAGCGGGTGCAAAAATGCCAACTTGGCACTGGCATAATTATCCGCCATAATTAAATGAAAAAGAGATAGATCATACAAATTAATTTCTTTTTTAAAAAAATGTTGATGTTCTTTAATTAATCAATAATGTAAATTTTTTTGACAATTGGTAAAAAAAATTTTTGTTTCATTTCGAAAATCTAGTGTTTGAAAAATAACCAATACAATATGTATAAAGTTTTTAAGATCAATTCTATGTAAGAATCAATGATTTATAAAAGTGTCTGGCCACGCATAGTCACCAATTTTCCTTATATTTCATACATGGACACACCTACGTGTAAAACGCAAAAAACCACTAAAAGTTGGTTGCCGAGGGTAACCGTTGCCATGGTAATCGAGGCTAAAGATGGGAAAATAGCAAAACTTACCTACTTTGAATCCATATAAGAAGGTTTTGCCCACTAATGTAAACTATCAAAGACATAAAATACCCTATGTCCTATTTTCAATTATTTAATTATATAAGAAAATTGATGGAGAAACTAATACTTTTAAAATGTTACCATGGAAACCATTACAAATTTCTGAAATCAGTTTCCTGTGGTTTTATAATAAGCCAACATAGGAAACTGTTAAATTTTTACATCCATATCAATGTCCATGCAATATATATATTTTATCATGAAAATTGACATCCATTGCTATGGCAACAAGGCAAAAAATTAGGAAAAACTGAGAAATTGAAGATTATTTTGATATGCTTTCATTCCTGATTTTAGAATTTATTTGCAATTGTTTTAGTTGGAACTTGTAAAAATATATCTAAATTTTTATTATACACCACAACAAGAGGCCCATGGGCCACATCGCTCACCTGAGGAACAATAGGTATGATAAAATCAGCTTAATGGAGTCATAATACAAACAATCTGGACAATGTACAATAATACACGTAGATCCTGTATAAATAAAATCCCTTTTTCCACCTGGATATTCTTATGTTTATAATCATTAGTCCCTTTTCTAACAGGATGATTTTATAGTCATATCACATGTTGAGTATTGCAGTCCTCAAAAAGATCCCTTACAATTGTTTATATATGGGATATTAAGCTACTTCAAACTCTGAACCTTCTTGTGAGGCCAAAGAATTGTCCTGGAGCCAAAGTCTTAACAATTATAAAGAATCATCTGGCTGATTATTTTCTGAGAAGAAGATTTTAAAAGATTTACTCTATATATTCCTATGTAAAACTTTAACACCCCCCCCCCCAAATGTGAGCTCACCCTACCCCCAGGGATCATGTTTTCACAACTTTGAATCTACACTACCTGAGGATACTTCCACACAAGTTTCAGCTTTCCTGGCTGATTAGTTTCTGAGAAAAAGATTTTTAAAGATTTACTCTATATATTCCTATGTAAAACTTTGACCCTCCATTGTGGCCCCACCCTACCCCCAGGGATCATGAAATTCACAACTTTGAATCTGCACTACCTGAGAATGCTTCCACACAAGTTTCAGCTTTCCTGGCTGATTAGTTTCTGAGAAGAAGATTTTTAAAGATTTACTCTATATATTCCTATGTAAAATTCGACCCCCCATTGTGGCCCCACCCTACCCCCAGGGATCATGAATTTCACAACATTGAATCTACACTACCTGAGGATGCTTCCACACAAGTTTCAGCTTTCCTGGCTGATTAGTTTCTGAGAAGAAGATTTTTAAAGATTTACTCTATATATTCCTATGTAAAACTTTGACCCCCCATTGTGGCCCCACCCTACCCCCGGGGGTCATGAATTTCACAACTTTGAATCTACACTACCTGAGGATGCTTCCACATACGTTTCAGCTTTCCTGGCTTTCTGGTTCTTGAGAAGAAGATTTTTGAAAATTTCTCGAAATTTTTCATTAATTTTTAATTATCTCCCCTTGAAAACGAGTGTGGCCCTTAATTTTCACAACTTTGAATCCCCTTTGCCTAAGGATGATTTGTGCCAAGTTTGGTTGAAATTGGCCAAGTAGTTCTTGAGAAGATGTTGAAAATGTGAAAAGTTTACGGACAGACGGACAGACAGACAGACGGACAGACGGACGACAGACAAAATGTGATCAGAATAGCTCACTTGAGCTTTCAGCTCAGGTGAGCTAAAAACCTTTGTTATGCAACAGAAAAGTGTTGTTGCTATGGAAAATTAAGTTGCGTAAAAAATCACACAGAAATTCTTACTTTTTGAAAAGTCCATTGCAACGGCAGTTAATTTTAGAAAATTTCAGATTTTTTTCAAGTGTCATTAAAGTTAAGGACATACTTTATTTTTTCTCACCATTTGATTTTATATATTTATTCATTATAAGTGAATAATATCCATTTAAAGATGCCTAAAAATATTATTATTATCCTTATTTTTAAGCTTGTTACCATAGCAACGGTTCTCAATTTTCATATTTAAATTTTTAATTGCACAATCATAATAGTGTTTACCAAAAAATCCAAGATTTGCACTTTTTTTTCAAATTAGATGAAGAAAACAGATTTTTAAATTTCTGTTTAGTAACCATGGAGACGCTCTTAAAATATGCGTTTCTCCATGAATTTTTTTCTTTCTTTTGAAAAATGACAACTATTTTTGATAATATATTCTACTCTGGAAACCCCAACTTCTGCACATTACTCACAATATGTTCTCAAATAAGCATTAAAATGCCATTTTTACATCTTTACCTTCGGTTACCATGGCAACGGGACCACATAGCAACAAACAAATGGTGTTAGGCTTTTTTACTCATCAAAGTCTATCAAATTGTCAAGTATGAAGAAAATCCGTGACTCTGCGTGGCCACCGAATTTTGATTCTTACATAGAATTGATCTTAAGTTCTTTATATCTAAAAACAAATAAAGAGGTTAAATGAAAGTTTGGAATCTAACCTGAAGTTGTTCCTGAGAGCAAGAAAACTGCACTTCCTGTAGTTCTTTCAGACTCGGTAACTACAGAAAGAATGCATCAAAATGTTATGTCAATGAGGAATTCAATATTTTTTTTTAAAATATTAATATGAAATAATAATTTGGAACCAAGGTTAAAACAGTCATTTTCCTGTGGTCACATCAAATATTAACCAGTCTGTGATGATCAATTTGACCTTGTTATCAATCATCGACCTTGAACTTTACCAGTCATTGACCTTTAACCTATGGGATAAAGGTCAATAGTAAAGGGAAAGGTAACATGTACTAAAAAATATACCAGATAATGTAAAAAAAAATAAGATATATCGTATTCTTTACTCTAAAGTTAAAAAAAAATATAGAAAACATTATCTCAGACCTGTCTTTAGTGTTTTGTATATAACCCCAAAAAAGGAATTGGTTTTGTCTGGTTTTTGTACTTATAATATCAACAGTATATTTGACTATATATACATTAAATCAAGATATAAGAAGAAATTTAAAAGATCATGTTTTTCTTTCTTTATTACAACTGTACAATTTGGTGTAGAAGTATAGTAATCAAAGTTTGGAACACTGGCAGGCATAGGAAAATATCACAGGTTTATGTGATTCAAAATTACTGTAGGTTGATAAACTTAATACCAGTAAGCATTTTAAATAATGTCATATTTTTTAACAAAAGAGAACTTATAAGAAATCCAAATTGGGTTACAGAATGTGTTTTTGTTACTTTTTGAAACATGATTTTTCAATCAAATTACAATTTCATTAGCCTTTTCAGGGATTCATTATTTAAATAGATCTGCATAAAAAATTTACTTTAACTGGATTTTCTGTTTTAACATCAAATTTCAATAATACAATCCTCATGTAGTTTATGGCTGAAATTCATTATATGAATGGGAAAGAACTATATATGATATTAGTCAAATTTGTCCCCCATATAATTCGCTATTTTTAAAATGATTCAGGTACCTTAATTTGCTGTGTTATTTTATAAAGGAGTTGACACCTAATTATTTGATTTATATGCACTCACTGGCAGTATATGACGTCAGAAGTGACGCTATTTTTATAATTCAATCAAAATCAGTCAAAAATTAACATTTTTCTTATCGTTTTTCGAATAGGAAATATAGAGCAACTCTTTGAACAAGAGCGAACTTTTTGTCACTTATAGGTATTGGAGAAATACATCTTTGGTGAAAATATTTTGTTTGTTCAAGCAGTCGCTCAATGTTTCCTTAAAGAAAAACTGCTTCAAAACAAGCTGTTTTATGCTAAAAATGAGAAAATGGCGGTAGAAGGTAAACTTTATGATGTCATATTTTTAAACTGTGGGCACTAAAATCAAAATGAAAATTATGAAAACACTTTAAATGTATTTTTGTACAAATAAAACAAAGAATTACAGTAAAATGACGATGTTCATTTAAGGTGGCCATTTTAGGCTCAAACCATATATAGTCCTTTGTTGACATCCAACCTGCATTTTATCTATTTAATAAAAAAGAACCCAAAATAAAATGAAGAAGAACTCTTTCTCTATACAATATATAATTTTTCACACTCTCACTCCCCCCCCCCCAAAAAAAATATTTCCCACTGTTGCAAATAGAGCCAGAATGTGTGATATTCTCCCATCTGGTCGTGGATTGCATTAGCAAAGAATATCTCATTCAAGTACTGACCAATGCAAGTAAAGCACTGTTGGACGTTATGTGAATATTCAAGAAACTAAAGAATGGTTACCTCTGTTTTGAGGGTGATCAAATACACAGCTTCATTCACTTTCTCCATATGATTGTTCTGAAGCAACAAAAAATACATTTAATAAAAAAATACATATTACATAAAGAAAATTACATATTTAATTGAAATAAAACAATACAATCCTACACTCTTCATAAATTTCATTTATCAGCTATATCGCAATATGTAACACCTATTAAGTTAATTAAAAGGGACTTAACTCCTTTGAACCATGTAAACTATATTTATCTATGAAATCACTTTACATATATCTAAATCATCAGAATCTAACATTACATTCATATACATATATCCTGTAATTTGTTTAATGGTATTAAATATAACTCATTCAAAAATAAAACTATCTTCTACTGTCAAATGAATAATACCAAGCTCTCTCTCTCTCTCTCTCTCTCTCTCTCTCTCTCTCTCTCTCTCTCTCTCTCTCTCTCTCTCTCTCTCTCTCACACACACACAGCTTACCTTGACATAGTAGTCCAGTCTCCAGTCTACATCTACAATATGGGCAGGTGTGCGACCAACACTGAAACAAAAAATTTTAATGTTTTTAGAGGACCCAAATTGATAAATTGAAAAAAAGAAATACAATGAAAAAAAATGTTACAGCTACCATATTGCCATCTATTATTTACCACTTGCAAACTACTGAAATGTAGGTTACAAAGCAAGGCAAAACAGTTTCACTTTTCATCTCATACCCATGTGCTGTTTTCGGAATATGCACTTTAAAGCATCTACAATTACATTTACTGATCGTTACCTTCCAAGAAGAATCTGAAGAGCTGGCTTGTTCTTCTGCAATAGAAAAAAAAGGGAGTTATATTTTTATACCGTCAACAAATGAAATCTGCCCAAGATATATCTGTAGACCTTTCTATTTAAAATGCAAAGACTTTTACAATACATTTTTGTTCCATACTTTCAAGTTAAATCTTTATAATGTTGACTAATGTCCTTCTTATGTCAAACCATATATTTTCAAATGCAAATTTTAAACATAGGTAATCATAGATTACTAAGCTCACCGAGACGGAGCATCACCCTTATGAGACATCACCTTCATAAGACCACCTTTATCATTTTATATGAAAATCATACTTTATGATCTTGGATATTCATGGATTCTGTTTTGACAAAATATCGTATATCATCTGATAATTTTTTTTATGATAATCATATGTTAATATGTTAATCAATACAATGATATAAAATTAAATATTGCATCATGTCATATTTCTAATATAATATATATCATATAATAAATAAAATACCGTAATAAACAATAATGAGATTTGATATTGTAACGTATGATATGACATTGTATTGTGTTATACCTTATTGTATTTGATCACATAATACAATATCATAAAATATAATACAATATAGTATCATATTACAATATCATATTACATAATACATCATAACACTGAAACATGATATTATATTGTATAATATAGAATGATATTGACAATGTATTGAATGACACTGAAACATATTTGATACATTATATGATATTATATCATATAATACAATATAATTTGATTCCAACATTGTATCTTATCAAATGATACAATATTATGTGATATGGTAAAATATTATAAAATACATTATTATATTATACATATTGCATCATATGACACAATAAAATGTATTACAATATCATATAATACAATTTCATGTGATATGATAATATATCATATAAACCACAATATCATATGATACAATATTATATAATATTACAATATCATATAATAGAATTTCATGTGATATAATTCTATATTACTGAAACCAATATCATATTATACAATATTGTATGATACAATATTATAGAATATACAATATTGTATCATAGGATACAATATAATATTTTGCAATATCTTATGTAATTGTATCATGTGATAAAATAATAAATTAAAAATACAATATAATATTATACAATATTGTATCATAATATACAATACTATACATAACAATATCATGATACATAATCATATCATAAAATATCAAAAAAATTGATACAATATCATATCGTATCATATAACTTTTTATAATATAACATATGATATCATATTGTATCATATCAAACAATATTGTTTCATATAATCATACAATACTTTATCATAGGAATCATGTTATATCATTTATCAACAAACACATCTATCTATCGAGCTGGTTTGAGTGAGGTAGGAGATTTCTTTAGCATCCTTGATAATGGAGATCAGGCTCTGCTTCTGAAGCAACCTCTGCATTTAATTTATAATAAAGTTAAATCAACTATGCAAGCTATCATCTATAAAACATGTGACCTGTTCCAAAAAACTAAACCTCATCCAGCATCCGAAACCTATGGCTCAGGTTCAGCATTCAAGCCCATCAGGTGCATTTGTATCATAAGACGCATCATCCATGCAATTTTGGTGAAGTTTGGACCAGTAATAACTAAGATATCATCATCAGAGGGCACTAGCAATTAAAACCTTAACTTCCTCCAGCATCCGCAACCTATGGCTCAGATTCAGCATCCATGCCTGTCAGGTGCATCTGTATCATAAGACACACCATCCATTCAAGTTTGGTGAAGTTAGGACCAGTAATAACTAAGATTTATTTTTTAGCATCCTTGATAATGGAGATCATGCAAGCTCTGCATCTGAAGCTACCTCTGCGATTCATTCATATTACAGTTAAATCAACTATGCAAGTTTGAAATAGTACTATCATCTATTAAACATGTGACCTGTTCCTAAAAACTTAACTTTATCCAGCATCCGTCACCAGAGTATGCATTCAAGCCTGTCAGGTGCATCAGTATCATAAGACACACCATCCATGGAAGTCTGGCGAAGTAAGGACAAGTAATAACTAAGATATCATCATCAGAGGGCACCTGTTTCAAAAACTTTATCTAACCAGCTCTTAAAACCTTAACCTCCTCCAGCATCCGAAACCTATTGCTCAGATTCAGCATTCAAGCTTGTCAGGTGCATCAGTATCATAAGACGCACCATCCATACAAGTTTGGTGAAGTTAGGACCAGTAGTAACTAAGATATAATCATCAGAGGGCACCTGCAACAAAAACTTAACCAGCTCTAAAAACTTTAACCTCTTCCAGCATCCGAAACCTATTGCTCAGATTCAGCATTCAAGCTTGTCAGGTGCATCAGTATCATAAGACGCACCATCCATACAAGTTTGGTGAAGTTAGGACCAGTAGTAACTAAGATTAATCATCAGAGGGCACCTGCAACAAAAACTTTAACCAGCTCTAAAAACCTTAACCTCTTCCAGCATCCGAAACCTATTGCTCAGATTCAGCATTCAAGCTTGTCAGGTGCATCAGTATCATAAGACGCACCATCCATACAAGTTTGGTGAAGTTAGGACCAGTAGTAACTAAGATATAATCATCAGAGGGCACCTGAAACAAAAACTTTAACCAGCTCTAAAAACCTTAACCTCTTCCAGCATCCGAAACCTATTGCTCAGATTCAGCATTCAAGCTTGTCAGGTGCATCAGTATCATAAGACGCATCATCCATACAAGTTTGGTGAAGTTAGGACCAGTAGTAACTTAGATATTGCTATCAATGGGCACCCGCAACAAAAACTTTAACCTGCTCCAAAAACCTTAACCTCCTCCAGCATCCGAAACCTATAGCTCAGATTCAGCACTCAAGCCTGTCTGGTGCATCAGTATCATAAGGCACACCATCCATGCAAGTTTGATGAAGTACAGACCAGCAGTAACTAAGATACTGCTATCAAAGGGCACCTGCAACAAAAACTTTAACCTGGTCCAACAACCTTAACCTCCTCCAGCATCTGAAATTTAGGACCCAGATTCAACATCCAAGTCTTTCAAGTCCATAAGTAGGTCCAGATGCATCATCCATGCAAGTTTGGTGAAGATAGGACAAGTAATAGCTTAGATACAGGACCTGCAACAAAAACTTTAACCAGGTCCGGACGCCGACGCCGACGCCACCGCCGACGCCGAGGGTATAGCATAAGCTCTCCTTGACTTCGTCTCGGTGAGCTAAAAAAATGCATTAGGTAATATTTCTATAATTAATACTAGTAATAAAAATCAAATGAATTCCGTTTCTAGAATTTGGGTTATCAACCTTTCTTTTGAAATAATTTGGGAGGAAATCATGAAATAAACTTTCCTGTCAATTTGTGGCATTGTTTGAATTCAAAGTTGATGTTGATGAAATCTTCGGCATTATACTCAGCATCAGAATTTAATGATAGCAATCAATGACATTTTTTGATTGAATTGAATTGAATTGAATTGGAAAGGGGTGTTATATAAAATTAAATTACACCCTTGAACTTTATTTTACACAGAAAGGGGAATTTTTGGTTTATACTACACAGGGCCGAAAACAATCATCTGTAAGTATACAATATAATGCAGTAGGAATAAGATATATTGCCCACACTTTTGAATTAAATTTTTTTTTTTACCATTATTACCTGATAAGTCTCTGAAACCTCCTTAATTCTCTCTGGAGGAAACTTACAGTCTTCTAAGAGAGAGCTGAAAGATACACAATAAAAGATGTGTTTTGTTGACAAATTTCATTTAGTAACAGCATATAAACATGTATATCATATGTTATTGAAATTTTGTAATCTATTGCTATAGTATAAATACATTGATTTTGATAAGCTCTAGATTGTTAAAGGTTTTTAAACATGATTCTCTATACAATATAATATTAATTATATAATTATCATAAAAACTATATGATGTAGCAAATTATACTTAAATACATGTACACGTACATTTTTTTTTTTGGGGGGGGGGGGGTGGTTATGGTTCAATATTCATACATTTCCCCAATGTCTTTTGCAATCAAACTGCAAATCAAAGTCTGTTCAATGATTCCCATAAAATTCAAAGGTTCATTCATTATTGATTAAGGAAATAAAAGGGGATGCAAAATCAGAAAAGTTACCTTAGTGACTCTATATCTGTATCCTGTTTGGCTGCCTCTATCACCATGGCAACAAGGCCAGCATAAGCCTCTTTCACAGCTGCTGGATCTTTACTGGTAAATTCTTTTAAATCTGAAAAAGTTCCCTTGTGATAAGACAATTTTTTATCTTTTACTTGCTCCAGATCATCTAAGTTAGTATATAAGAAATGAAGTCTTGTAGCTATGAGATGCTATACAATCAGCTGTTTTTGAGGTTAATACATGTACAGTGATTTAATTAGCTAACCAAGAAGTAAAATATTCACTGAGCCGAAGCCACTGCACACAAGCACATTGCCATGCCAACTGAACAAACAACAGGATGATCTATATTCAGTCGAACATAGAAAAAATCAAATCTTATATTGACCACCTAGGACGCGTGCAGGTGAATATAATGTTCCATTTTTTCTAGATTGTTTGATATCAGCCAATCGGAGAACTAGGAATTAATCAATTATATAATAAATTTTTTTTTAACATATTCTTATTCAGAAATGTAAACAATTTAAATTCTATTGTCAAAGACCATTGACCTGTCTCCGATACCCATGCATGGCAGAGATGATTATTTTAGGAATTCCGAATATTCATTATCATGATTATTGGGGTAAAATGAACAATATTTTTTTTTTATTGACATATTATAATAAGGGAACACCTATCTGTGTTCAATCTGATGCTGTAATGTTTGGAAAAACTCATTTATTTAAGTTTACTTTTTAGTCTCTAATTTAAATATTTACATCTCATCAGAGACAAATATATCTATATAATGTCTCTGCTTTTATGTGTGACCATTTGATCACCAGATTGGGATTTTTAATAATAATTATGTGTGACCATTTGATCACCAGGTTGGGATTTTTAATAATAATTATGTGTGACCATTTGATCACCAGGTTGGGATTTTTAATAATAATTATGTGTGACCATTTGATCACCAGGTTGGGATTTTTAATAATAATTATGTGTGACCATTTGATCACCAGGTTGGGATTTTTAATAATAATTATGTGTGACCATTTGATCACCAGGTTGGGATTTTTAATAATAATTATGTGTGACCATTTGATCACCAGGTTGGGACCAATCACCCAAATGGGATATAATAGCCCATTATGGGATTATAATAGCCAAAATAGGAAATAAATTTTAGTGCATAAAATAAGTGTTTGATTTTGAAACTTTTGATATAAATCCGCAATAATGTGTATCAAATGCAACAACTTTTGTTTATTAATAAGTTTTTCTATATGTCTATAGCTTGTAAGATTGATCTCCTGGCAAGAACTTTTGAATATACTGAGGATTCAATCTCTGTAATAGTATATGGTTATCACATAGCACCCTAACTCCGTCACTTTCAGGAAACTCCTCGCCGTTTGAAATCAAGTGCGATTATGATATCATTTTTTGCATGTCAAAAATCTTCTATCAAATGTCAACAATTTACAACGGTTAAATTTAAGAATGTGTTCAAACATAACAAAATTACACCTTGTTCATTTTATGCAACAATAATTGCGTGAAATCAGCTAACACCTTTTACAGGTGCACTAAAATAACGATATTTCTGACACGCGGGCCTATTTGATTATTTACCGTGGTCAGTCATTTTAAGAGAGGTCAAGATGAAACATTTCACATGTTATTTATTTTTTATTAAGGTTATTAATACATTTTTTTTCAATCCGCAATAACGTTTATCCACTACACTTGATGATAAATATGCTATATTTATTAAAAATGTAATAAATAAATAATATAATCATAAATATATTCATTATTGATATGATATATTTGAAATAAGTAAGGACAGAAATTAAACGGCATCCATACATTCTGAAAAGGTAATTGTGATTGTTGTTACAAGGACCCATTTTTTTTATTCTGGCGATCATTTCACTTTGATGAAATGATATACAATTTAAAATGTATACACCGATTTTACTTATTATAACTTGGCCTAGATACAAGTTGAGTTTAAGCTAAATTGTTAATGTGTCTTCATTCCCTGGTGTATCATAGATCATGTGGGTGACGGAGTTAGGTTCATAAGTTATGATAGCACGTGTGATAAACGTCGTATTCAGAGGGCTTATCTGAATAATAATAAAAATATTTTTGTTAATAATTTTATAAATTATAATGTTTCAGATTAAATTTAGTGATTGCAAATGATAAAAACTGCAAAAAATAATTTACAGAGAAACGCGGAATGTTTTCTGCTTATGGTGACGGAGTTTGGGTACTCAGGGATAAAGAAAAAGTTTTTACCAAAAGTTGTTACATTTCATCTAATATAATGCAGATTTATATAAATAATTTAAAATTCAAAAATTTTTATTTTTTGCACTTTAAATTTATATCCCATTTGCGAGATTGATCACAACCTGTTCACAAGCACCAAATAGCTTAGTTGGTAGAGCATGGTGACTAGAAACTCTACTGGCGTGCGACCAGTTCGTGTTGAGTACCATTTCTCGCCAGTGCATTGTTATGTCATTTTTCGTATAATATTTTATGTGTTGATAAAATGACGTAACAATGCACTGGCAAGAAATGGTACTCGGCGAGAACAGGTCGCACGCCCGCAGGGGTGCAGGTTATATTGATATTATTATTATCACGGTCTGGTCCATCATTAAGGTCTTCCGTTTCCAACGGAAGACCTTGTACTGATTCTGTTGGAAATTCTTCATTATTATTTTTCTTCTTCTTTTTCTTCTAGACGTTTCTTTAAACTGTAATATCTCGCTTGTTTGTCATTAGATTTTATTCAAATTTTTAGGGTTTCTTGGAAATGACAATAGCTTACTATAGCACAAAATATTGTGAAATCGCTACTTCCGGTTTTGAGTTATTCCCCTTTGAATATTTTTTTAGTGGGTCTCGTGTACCTGCAAAGGCTCAGAGTTCATCCGTAGCAAGTAGTTTTAATTTACAAATCTTTAATGTAGACATCTTGAACGTTGTCCTCCTAGTTTTACATGTTTGATTTACCCACGTTTACTTCTTAAAAAATTACATCGAAATTTATGTTTCAAAAAATGTTAAATTTTGCTTACATCTTTGCTCAATAACTTTTTAGTTGTAAATTTTGTCCAGTCACATTTAGAACAAAAGTTGTGCAGAATATTACGAGCTTTCATTTGATACCATAAAAAAGGGGCTAGCCCCTAAAATGAGGGGTCTAGATCCCTTAAAAATCTTTGCCTCATAACTCTAAAACGGTAAATTTTTCGATATGGGCGTCGCTGCAAAAAATGTTGTTTGTGACTTTATTGATCTCATAAAACTGTTTTTGTGTTCGGGTATTGCATAATATGAGGGTAAAAAGTAATACCTGTTGACCAGTACTCGAGGCAATCTGGCCAAGTTTACGAATCTCTCCCTCGCCCGCGGCCGAGAAAATCGGTCACCATGGTCGCGACTGGGCTACATAGCGGTCAGCGGTTATCTAATACACGAGAGTTGCGCCTCTCAAATATGAGTTTATTTAGCTGCAAACTCAAGAATTGTTTTAGTTTTGATTACACTTAAAAGTTTATGGACTAAACGATTAGGTGTCAATTAAGAAATCGTTCAGTTAATTAATAAAATCAATGTCATTCTCATATTCTAAAGTAATATCAGACATAGATCAATTGTGGGTTTCAAGTTTAAAATAAAGAACTTTTATTTGAGAGAATATGGTCATTATACTGCAAACTTTTCAAATCTTCCTGGGTTAAGAGCTGTGCGTGTCTGTGCGTTGTACCTTTACGTAATCTTTCCTTCATCCACGGCCGAGGAGATCAGCCGCGGCTGCACTACCTAGCGGTAAGCGGTTATCTATTACACAAGTTTCGCACACCGCGACGCACACTTAGATGAATATGAAAGTGTTTGAGTTTATAAAGCCATAAATACAAGAACTGTTTTAAATTTATTTTATAAAAGTTTGTCCATCTTGTATTTATTTTATTAAAAATTTGAGTGTAAGTGAATATTAATGAACGATATTACTCCAAATCGGAAACATCGTCAGACATAAATTAATGGTTGGTTTGTATATCTAAAAAATTTTACCCCCCCCCCCCCCGCCCCACAAATATTAAATGATGATCATCCCTCGCACATGGCCGAGGAGATCTAGCGCGAGTGGACAAGTGATCCGCGGTCGGCTCGTGTTCTTTTACATGTACCTTATCACGCGTTCATGTTTCATATTTTGCACGGACAGAACTATATTTTATTATGTTTTCAACTATTATATAGGTTTAAAATGAAAAGATAAATTTATTTGAATTGTACAGTTGATTAAGCATTGATTTGATTATACGATAGCGTACAAGGTAGTTTAAAAATCAAATCAAATTATAATCAAAGTTCCATGTTACATGTTTGCGGTAACTGCTAGCACGATAAAAGAATGTCCTGAATTGTCCTGAATTGAGGCATTTGATGATTATTTTAAAGAATATTCACATGAGTTTTAAACAACTTGAGATTAGGTTCTATCGTTCACATATTAATCACGCAGTAGTTTTTTTCTACATGGTTGTTCGTTTCAGTATGGAAGCGAACTCATTGCTGCGTCCCCCCCCCCCCCTCCTCCCTCCTCCCGCCCCGCTGACAAGTCCTTGCGCTGGATTTTTTTTAAATTGGCGAAAAGATATCCAGATCTGTCGAAAATCATTTTTGGTGACTTTTTCTTATGTGTAACATTTTCTCCTCAACGTGTTTCATTTTCCCACCCGTTTGTTTATTCGGTCAGTCTGTGTTAATTCAATCGCCATGTGCGACCGAAAATCTTGTGTCTCTTCTCAGAACATATGTAATTGAGTAACAGTTGAAAGGGTGCTTTTATAAACAATAAGACTATTACTAGTATTCGAAGTCAATCATCTTCACATTGAAGATGTGAAATCGTAACCTGAGAATGTAGCTAATAAATAACCTGTTAAACACGCTAAACTTCTATAGTTATGAACAGAATAATTCATAATGTATTATAATTAAAAGTTTGAAGTCAAAGGAAATTTTGTTCTTGGGAAATACGACTACATTATGCAATGCAGTCGATCGCCATAGAAATCATCAAAGTACTGCAAGTGTCGACAGATTTGAAAGACCATGATAATTCACTTGACTTGCAGACTATAGCGACATATCTGCCTCCCAAAAATATATGCGCTTCTCAAAGTTACACTTAAGTGAGATAGATGTGCGTTATTGGGGATTTTATTTATTTCTAATTGATTGAAAATTGATAAAAAAAAAACCAACTTTTAATTGAAGTTGTGTATTATGAGGTTGTAATGCAACTTAATTTACTTACAAGGTTAGCTGCAGCAGCGGAATACTAATTTTAGCTGAACAATGAATATCCAATATATTAAAATACAAGATAAATAATTTCCAGAACTATAACACTATGCATGTGTATATGAAGGTTGCACCCTGATTTGTATGGCTGTAGGTGGGGAGGTAAAGGTGTATCGATGTACATACAATGTATGACTGCACATACGGATTCCGGACCGTGGGTACAGACGATACCCATGATAGTCCTTTAATACATCAATGCACAGTTTGATCTAGAAACTGACCAGTTTCATAACTTATTCGAATTCTCTAACACGGACTGTCTAATTCCTTTCCAGAATTCCAATTTACGCAAGCGCAATTGAATTTTTTTTTTCAATTTAATTAGTCAACCCACTGACATAAAAGAAGGATTTTGAATATTATTACGTTGTCGAGAGAAGTAATATTCATTTCTGTAAATAAGGTTATTTAATTCACGTTACATAGCGGTGTCTCTATGAAACAGCACCATCTGGTGTAAAATTTAGATGCTCGCTTTTGCATAAATTCTCCCGCTGATCTTCTTTTTTTTAGCTGATTATATATTATTTTGAATGTCTAAGTCTACTCGTATCATTAAATAATATCAAACGACACACATTTCCCTGTAGAAAAGTTCAGAGAAGCCATCAATTTTGACTAATTACTAAATTTTATCAGCACGTAATAATTCTTTACTTGCACATTGTCTTCAAAAATTTAGAAAGATTTAAATAAATAAAGAAGTTATCCCATAGAAAAGGTTACATGTTTTGTAGGCGGGTTCGGTTTTAAAAAAAAATACAATTCCTGATATGAATCATGAGTACATACTGTTTATAACAATGCTTGCTACCCTTTGAAAATTTAACTCGCCATTAAACATCTCATTTTTTAAAGAATTTTTGAAACGATTACACAAACTGTGTTCGACAAATAGTTTCGTAAAACATTTTCTTCCTTTCTTTTTCAAAACATGTTTTATATACAGGCTTTCAATCACAACACGTTTTTATAACAAAAGCAGAACTGATAGTTTACTCATTATAATATTTTGACACCATATCACATATATTTTCAACCCGCAGCAACAACGGAAGACCTACTCGTGGCTTTGCCACGAGCTCTGCTCTAGTTATTTTCTCCAATTACTTGTGAAAAAAATATACCAAAATGCCACAGGCAAAATTAGAAATATTTCATCAACTTGACAGTAAGTTATAGCTTTGTGTATGTTAAAATGTACAAAACCATGATACCAGGTTTGCATTCTAAATCTGGTTTATTATAGTTAAGATGAAAAAGTCTCATTTTTAAGTTCTCGAGTCGTGCATAAAAAAAGTCATGTGATGTTTATCCAGATTTTGCAGGTATACGGTATCGCGAATACATACTTTCTATGGCATTTCTCTCGTTTGAATTGATGACTCCACGGAATGCCACCTCTACAAAACTCGGAAACTGTGCGTCTGGAATGTGGATAGACTCTCCCGCTAATGTTAAAGCATCTTGCATTGACTGAGGAAGCTCCATGATGACTTTTGGCCCACCCCTTCAATGATACGAATGTAACCTCCGCACACCAAAGAGTTCCGATTATTGAAAGCGAAAGTAGGGTCGTGCCCAGAGACAATATTAGCAAAATATAAATAGTAAAAATACGTCTCTGGCTTAACCCAAACAGAGCCCCATTTTGACGGGTTAAATATGGACCATTTTAAATTAGTGAGAGATATATGGCCCTTATTGAGAGAACATTTGGTGGATCCTTTAGAGATTTTACCTGACATTCAGGGATTTACTGACGTTGACAAAGAGGACATCAAGGCAGCCGCTCTAAGGAGCAAGATTCAGGCTATTGACAAACTTCAAGAAGCCTTAAGGAGGAGAAACTTTAGATGTTTTCAAAGCTTTTTATATGCCTTACTGAAACACCAATACGTAGATTTGGCGATGGAGATTGCAGAGAGGGGTGGTATTCAGCTGGAATATCCACCTAGATTAACCTGTGCAATGCAACAAAATATAACTTCGCCAATCACTGGAATAAGAAATGTTCAAGTGTATAGGGGAACAGCTCAGATATGTGCCCGACCATGGTCTCACTCCTCTAGTTCTTCATCCTCAGACACTCGAAGCATCCCGAGTAACACACGAAGTGCAGAACAGCAGGCTAGTGGAGGCACAGACGAGGACCAGTTAACTTCAGGTGACAAATTAACGATTGTTGGATATGAAACACTCAGAATAATTAGACTACAATTTAGTGCAAAGGGAAGAGAGAGCTGACCGCGATTGCGACTCATTGAGGGTTCAGAAAAAAGTGTCTCTATTGAAGAGATGTGTATTTTAACATTTTTGAATCAGAATAATTTTAAGGAACGTAATGAAATGTACATACATATGTATATAGCATAAAATTTGCAGGTATGATAAGGCAAGTACCAGCAATCGATTGAGTAAAAATTCCTCTGATCAACATAATCAATGTGACATCACACTAAGCAGCATGATGTCATATTTTTCTCAAACCTATCATTTACAACTTTAACTCCAAATTATAAAAACTACAGACGTAAAATGTCAAAAGAAACTCTTCTAACTAAATACATCTAGGATTTTTTTGTATCGTTTTCATTGATGACGTCACAAGCTAGTTTAAAAGATTAGATCAATTAATGTCAAGTGACAAATCGTTGGAATCAATACAGTGTGTAAACAATGCTGAAATAAGACTTATTTAATACAGATACCCCCAAATTGATGAGAGTCTTTCAGGATATAATCAGTATAATACAGGCATGGATATTTTGTTTTATGAGCAAGTGTTAAAAAGTTTATAAGCAGATAGACATTCATTTGCCTTGACTGGCCTTTCCTTTGTCAGTGTTTACGAAAAAGGCAAAAGTGTAAACTACCCCAAATATGATTCAAAGATGAATTTGGCAAATATCAAAGCATATGTCCTAAAATACTTGAAAAGTGCTGCTAGATTCCTTTGCTTCGTTTTTGTACATGAAAATAATATAGTTTTTTCAATGAAATTAAAGAAGCTGAGAGGGTTTGTGTTAAATAATGACAATTAACAATAGGATTCTAGAGGTAATAAAAATCATGAGCTAATTTCAGATCATATTATTGTATCATGCATACAAATAAACTTCAGGGTAGTGTTACACTTTTTGATATTTTGTTAACGAAAGGTAAAATAGTGATCTATTTTTAACTGTTACATGATAACATGACATGGCAGCTTCAACGAGCGACTCAATTCCGATGTAGAAATTTAATTTCTTAGTGAACACATTCACTTAATATTAATATTCAGCATTGTTTTAATAAAAGTTAACAATTTTTGAAATGCCAATACATGTAATATCAACAATCATTTAAATCATAGTTGCTTTAACCTACCTGCGTTTAAAAAACGTAATCTTAAGACATTCTTTAGATCAATTGAATTCAATACAAAATCTAGTTAGCATAATTTTGACTTTTTTTAAACAAGAGTGAATGAAGTCGACGCATACTGAGCTTAAATGTCAAATTAAAGCCCTTGCATCACTTTTTTGTGATCAGCTTTGAGCATTGCAATACTTTAATTACTATGCAATGACAACCTCAATTAAATCTTTTATTACATGTAGATTACTGAAAACATTACTTTTATCCATTTGCCATGAAAACAAAACATTTATATAGTTACATACATAATGATTAAAACCATGTTTTTCTTCACATATTCGTATTAAGAATATTTATCATAAGTATAAATTGCCCACTATAAGTAAAGCTTATTCATGCCTTGCTATTTCAGAAATCAACAAAATGGTGCCTTATATATAATTTATTCCATGTAGCATAATGATTTTATATTACATTAACAGAGCTGGCTAATGTTTGTCTCTTTAATGCCTGAGAGTATATCTTTTATGTTAATCCTCCAGATTTAAAATGATGCATAAAGATTTATTTCTTCTTCAGAAACAGAACTAGGAGAAGTGTCAGTTGAAATTACTGACAGATGGGCCGCTGAACTGAGTAAAAATAAACTTTGGAGAGAACTGAGTAAAAAAATGGGTTTCAAAAAGAATAAAGTCATGGAAATAGGTTAGTGCAATATGAGGCTTTATTTTCTCTAAGAAATGCTTATAGAAACAATTAAACCCCATATTTCAGTGTATTGGAGCTCTAGAAAAATTTGTTGGATAACGTAAGAACTGATACACTCATGACAATATTTTTAGCAATTCATATCATGAATGTACATACATGTATGTGAATAATTGGTATTTATTCTGCCTTTTTGTTTTTTGTAGAAAAATCTGGCAATGCAGGGGATGCTTTTCTTGATGAACTTACACTTCGTGGATTCAAAGTGGCTGATCTGATGAAACATCTTCAAGATGAAAAGTTTTCAAGTTTTCTACAGATCATTAGATTAGACCTTGGTAAGTTGATGCTCCTTTGGAGCAAGATATAATTACATGCACTGTTAATTATAAAGTTTCAGCAGTAGAAACTCCCTATACAACTTACTAGCAAATGTTTACGAGTGCAAAAAAAAAAAATCACAATTTCACCATCTTCCTGTCCTCAATGTTGAACAAATAAAATGAGCCAATCCGTTTCTTGAATGAGTGATTTATTAAATTAGTATGACACAAAGATCATCACAGTTGATTCGATTTCAATGATAAAGAAATTTTAAAAGTTTTAAGTTAACTGTGTGGGTAGACATGTACATGTATTAAGGCGGCATGGGATGCCTATCGATAATATTTTATATTTATGGATAAAAAGTACATTGCAGTCAAATCTGGTTTAGAAATTTCAAATCTTACAATATTTGACCAAAATTTATTTTTTACATAATGCACTCTGGCTCATTTAAATATGGCAATTATAAACAGCAAATAAAGAGAGAAAGACTCAAACTGAATAGAGTTTTTTGAAGATAGAGTTACAATGAAAAAAAAAAAAACAGTTGAACTCTTTTTTTGTGAATTTTCAAAGTTTTATCTCACAGTTTTTGCTATTCTGACTTGCATTTTGTGACTTATATAATGGAATTTCGAACTCTGGCCATCTTAATGAATAATTGACAGGACATTGAATGGACACTGTCACAGTAATTACATAATTATGTGAAATATATGATTACAATTTTTGTTTTAAGTCATATCTTAAAATTTTACTTTAAAAAAAAGTCTGGCAGCCAAACTAAGCACATATATTAAAATACATAATAAGAAAAAGTCTCTTGGGATCGGAGATAGGGATATGAAATGGGTGCTAGAGAATTTAGCTTTATACTTATATCAATAAAATGAAGAAAAAAACTTCAAAAAAGTGTACATGTACATACAGTTCAAATTTCATCACAAAGCCATATTCATGGTTATCTTTTGAAGTCAAGGTGCATTATGTCTTTTGAGTGATTTGTTGGACATGTACATCTTTGGTCATTGTTACCTCCCATGTTATACTTTGTCGTTTCAATAAATGATGCAATCTTTCTGTTTATCACTGTTATTTCAGTCCATTTTTTAAATTTAAAAATAAGAAAATGATTATTATTGGTATTCAATGGTGATAACATATGTCTCCTTTCCATTGCTTACCTTGCAATCTTAACCAAAATTGGAACTGTTTATAGGGCTGGATTATTGGTCCTGGTCATTTTTAAACTGTATACAAAGAAGAACCTGGTATATGATTATAAAGAAAACCCATTAGGTTAAATAAATTGTAAGACATTTTTCTTTTAAATTAATAAATAATATTTAATAGCTAAATAAATTATTTGTTTTTTTAAAGATTTAGGCACCTGGTATATCTTGTGGATAAATTGCTGAGCACCCAGCCTTTTTTTTAATAATTGAAGATATAAATATTGGTGAAAAGTATTCATTTTCTATTTTTAAGGTGAATCAAGTTTAAACAATTTTAACATTGGTACCTCGCCAGTGGAAAGCGATGCTAGATTTGAAAATGTTATCCTGGGTCTACCTCCATCCAGTGATTCCTCGGGCAACTTGGAAGAAAAAATTCAGAATAATTTGATAGACTCCCCAGCACAGAGTTCAAGAAATTTGTCAGAGTCTCGCTCATCAAGTAGTTCAAGCTTTAACAAAAACTCAAAGCCAGAAAACAACACAGATAGCAATAAGCATAGTATCGAGGATGTTACTCTGACAGGGCATAACATGTCTTTTGGCTCTGGAAAAAAGTCTGGCGAAGAAGAGGATCAGCAACCCCAAATGATTCCGACTTTGACTTCTAGGTCTAAAGAAGGAACTGAGGGTAGTGACATTAGCCCTATTATTAGAGATTCCCAAAAAGAAATTGCTTTGGCAAATAAGAAGAAAGAATTGGATAGGCCATACGATGAAATATACCAAAGGGAAGCTTCAGAACAACCTTCAAGTCTCGGTGCCGACTCTGCTCATCAAACTTGTCCAAAGTCTACTTTTCTGGATGAACATTTAAACTCTTTAGGAAACTTATCCATGAAACCAAAAGAATCGACATCAAAAAGATTCACCGGCCTATTGTCTGAGGAGAATATGAGAACCAGCACCAAAACCGTGTCACAGACGGATTCTTTGAGGTCCAGGGAACCATTAGTCCACCAAGCACAAGATGATACAGCAAGTCAGAAGGGATCAAGTTTAATACAGGGGATACGTGATCTAACAAATAATTTAGAGCAAGTTGGGTTTGAAAAAAATCCTGATGCAGCAAGGCCTTCTTGGAGTTCTATGAATATTCCGGTCCAGCTTGCACCAACAGCCACAGAAGTTGGAAACCCCATAGCCGCCCCTGAATCATCAACAAATCAAAGTTCCCAGTTTGATCTATTCCAATCAGAGTCAGGGCAGCAGTCTGCAGCAAATCTCATGGGATCTCAACAAATGCAGGGACCGTACACATCTCCTGTTCCAGTATCAGATGAATCAGAAGCAAAAAATTTGGAAATGGAAGCAAGTGCTCTTCGTGAGGACATGGCAAACCAGTCCAACACTGTAGGCTATAGAGATATTCAGAACAGTATACCGGACCAAAATCAGAGATGTTTGGAGAATATGGAATACCATTCTTCCATAGTTAACCAGTTTTGTTACAGTGAAGGTGGAAGATCACGGTCACAGGGTGGATCTAATTCTAGCAACGTACCTACAAATGCGAGAGAGACTTTGGACAGGAGAGAGGGGTCTACATTGGGAAGCATGTCAAATGTCTTAAATGATTTTCCCCAACTCACTGATAGTCTGCTTAATGAAGAAACTCTTACAAGCAACAGCAGTTCTTAATGATGAAGCGAATATTACAAAGGACAAGTAAAAGTGGAATGTTTGATGATTGGATGATTTGTTAAACAGATAAGGATGTTTTAAATATTGTTGCTTTATTTCATTCAAATGATTTAATATTTAAATTATGCTTGATGACAGAATGGTTTTTCTTTCAAAATGTATTTGAGTATTTCACATGTTTGACCCACCTCCAATCACATTCTTTAAAGACAATTAAGAAATTTAAATAAAGTAAATAGAATTTTAATACATGTCTATAAGAAGAATATAGCATCAAGGTTGTCAACAAGGTTGAGAGAAATAGACTATGACTTATGGGCATGCTGGTTTATTCTTTTAGATATATAGAGGAAAAAAATAAAATTGCGATTTTAATTTATTTTGTGGTATATGTGAAAGATTTTGTTTTATAAAGTCGATTCAATACAATGTATATTCTTTTAGTTTACAACAGTTACTGTGATAATATTACGTAAAGAGCCATAAAGCTTTGTTTTTGTTAACATTGGTTGTATACTATCAAAAGTTTTGTTTCCTTAGATTTTTTTAACTGCTTATTAGTTATGAACATAATTAAATAGTTTCTAGCGTTGTTAGTAGTTCATCATTAGGTTTTAAGTCATGTATTTTCTATTCACTAAGATAGATGTAAATGAAAACATGAATCGAGCCTTGTTTATATAACAACACATTTTCAGCTCTGTATCTCGCTGAAAACGTTATGTAACAGTTTTGACCCGAGTTAAGCATTGTAAATAGTCTTAATTGGGACCATGCCCTTTTGACGATACATTGCACGTTTCATAACGTCTTTTGTCGAACCCTAGTCATTTCCAAAGGGTAGCAGTTTTCCACTGTGAAAATGTAATATAGCATGTAACATATGAAATTTACCATGGATAGGGGATCCAGCCATGCTTGGCAAGATCACCCGAAATTTGATCAACTAAATGTGACTTATCTTGATTACATGCATGGTCACTTGCTATTTACTGTGTTATTGTTATATATTTACATTTTCCAGTGTCTTTGACTGTGATAACACTACGTATCGATTTTGTACTATATAACCCATGATACAAATGACGCCAAATTGAGGCGCCAGGGGGTTTGCTTATTTATATTTAAATATTTAATCGTACGATGGCTAAAAATTAAGAAAAATTAGTCAGCTGCCTATGACAGAGTACATGTTATAAAGTAACCTCTTTCGCAGATTATATTTGCACGTTATGTATTTCAAAGAAATTTTTTGTGAATTTTGCATCAGAAGAAATTACATGCCAGTATATTAACGATTCCAAACAGATTGTTATTTAATTTGTACTGTTAAAATGCGAATTAAAATGCGAATAAAATAAAAATGTTTCAAATTCTTGAGTTAATTTTGTAATCTATACTTTTAATATGCAACATCATAAGATTTTTAATATACCAGTTTATAATTATATCTTGCCACAAAAGTACATTATTAATGAAAAAAGTATGAACAAAGACAAAAAATGGCAATTATTGTTGGAGGTATTTTAAAAAAATATTTTGTTACCGATAGGTTTGACCATTGTTGCAAAACAATCAAAATCGTCAAGGCAGCTGCTAAACCAATTTGTTAGTTTGTTTTAATGTACTTTGGGAATTCTGGAAGTTGAAAGTGAGAGGATTCTAGCTGTCCTTTTCCGTACACACGGGAATTTGGCAGTAGATTATACAGAAACCGATTGCTACAATACCTAATGAATCGTAATTGCATGATTACTCCCAAATCACAGACATAACGAAAACTCCTGCTTATCAGTGTTCATTATCAGTAACATTATTTCAACTGATTTCTTAAGACTAGAATTTGCGTTTCAATAGTTGACTATTAAAACTTAGCTTTGCACAAAAATCTCTGAAAATATATAAAATGCACCAAAGGACAGATACACTCACATAACCGAGAATAAACCAGCATCGCAAAAATGTAACATAAAAAATGAAAAGAAAGTCTTGTTGTCTTCTAAAATGCTTGTTATTTATAATGGTCAAACATCAAGCTGATTCAAATTATAATGCAAGTCAACGGTAGGCTGACCTAAGAAGATTTTTATACTAATTGAGAGCAATGTAAGATATTTGGATCAGATGGAATTAAAAGGTAAGGGATTTGAGTCTAAACATTTTCCTTATTAATCTACAAAATGGTCTAGAAAATTCACTAGATTCTGTATAAATGAAATATTCAACAAAGAAACAAAACAAGCAGATAATACACGTATACATGTATCAAGTATATCTTTAAATATCGACATTATTAATGTAAAGTGTGTACATTGTTATATATATACTTAAGTGTATCAGACATTTTTGAAGTGAAAAGTGAGTTACATCATAAAAACTCTTTAACAGTTTTCTACAAACTAGAAAATACTTTTTTCAATAAATCCCAAATCAAAACATGCCAGATGTATTATGTAATAAAACAAAATAATGAACATTTATATTACTGGAGTATATAAATATGAAATGTAAAAACCATTCGACTGGAATTTCTTGTAAAAAGATAAAAAAAAATCTGTTCAAAATAAAATTTAATGAAAACTTAAAATAATTATGATGACAAAAGATTTGGCTGTAGTTCGGATGGCAAATTAATCACGTATAAATGTCAAAATGGAGGATCACTTCAGATATAAAAATATTTCAAATTTAGTTTACGTGATGCGTGAATTTTAAAGATGCAAAAGAACATATGTCAAAATTCTATGGGAGGGTTACCACCAACATGTCAAACCCTAGTTTATGATAATGGAAAACAAATCGTACTTTGTATCAAACAGACTGAACTAAGTATTATCCAAACATGGCATTTGGTATACTTTTTAAAATTATCCTATTTGTCTGTTTCGATATTCATAATTTTAAAAATGAAAAAGAAACCAGTCCATTATGCAAACATTCAAAACATCATTTTATATAGGACATCTTTTGATGTCTTACGTTGACTTGCAATCAACACATCTATCATTGTAATATTCTACACGTGTAATTGTTCTGTTGCTAAATTAGATATGAGAAAGAATGCTGAACATAAGATTTGAAACTGCTGAGAATAGCTCCGTCTTTTGAAATCTTCTTCAGTACTAGTAAGTACATTAAACAATACAATGGCTATGGCTAATTTTTAATATTTTTTTTAACATTCAAATTGTAAAATTTACTAAAAGGAAACGTTGCAAGTGAGCTTTGAAAAAAATAATCGAAATGTTTACTGAAAATCCTTTAAATGATCAATCAAGACCAGGATCAGATTTACCTCTAAAATACGTGTTAAAACCTTTAGTTTGAATTTGCGACAATGTTGATATTTTATCAACCTTTACCAACAAAAGAGTTCTAATTTCCTAAACGAAAGTAAGACTAACTAAATGGATTTATTATTGAATGAATTAAATGTGAACGAAATCGATAGTTTAAAGAGAGAAATATGGCCATTATTGCGGACACATAAAGTTAAACCTTTGGAAATATTGCCATTCATTCGTGGATTAAGTGAAAATGATATAGATGAAATAACCTCAGCTGCTAAAAATAGGACACAGAACGACTCTATTGACAACCTTTATGAAGCCTTAAGGAGAAGAAACCTTGATTGTTTCAAAAGCTTTTTAGCTGCTCTTCTTGAACATGAGTATGGAAATTTATGGATGGCAATTATGGAGATTGGTAAAAAAAAATTATCAAAAAGAAATCACCAACTTTGAGGACAATAGAAATTTTAACCCAGGTGAACAATAGTCAGAGACCAACTGAACAGTTAATCTACAGGGAAGATTCCGTTAACTGAAAGTGATAATGCAATGAGTTCGAATATTTTTGTTGTATGAAACATGCATATAGACTGTCAAAAATCATTCTTTTCACGCAACACCATAAAACGTCAAGAAGTATTACTTATCCATTCATTGGACTTTCATATTTATTTCTTTAAAGTTTTTTGTATATTTTTATTTGAATTGATTTTGCATTCTAACATTTCACCTTCTTTTTGCATTTTTTGCTCCGGTACGTTTCATGTGTGCCCTCCTTTTTCAGGATGTTGTGCTGATTTCTTATTCATCTGTGGCTTCGATAAATTGTATGCAGTCTCAAAAGACATTTATTATTTGTCCTTGAACTTTGAAAACTGTTTCGAATTTAACTTGTCTACACTGTTGTTACATTTGCCATTTATCGAATGATGTAGATTTTTATAAAACATGTCTATCACAATAATCATGTTGAAGTCATCATTGCTCAATAACCTTGACGTTATTAAAATGGACCGATTCTCTCTTTTTGCAAGCAAATGAAAATATTATATCTTTGTCTTCATATTTTGCCTTCGGAAATATAGAACGCTTGTCTGCTCAAGTACCATTTCCACATATATTTTTGTGAACATGATTCTAAACATCACAGCTACCCCTTGAATTTATAAAGAGAATATAAGCGTCATGACGTCATTTCTGCGTTGCGGTAATAATATCAGTCCTTTTTTTAATGAAAGAACAAACAAAGGTAAATATGTATCCAATAATGATAACACGTTCTCTTTCCCATGCTTCAAAATCCCACCAAAAATGAAGTGCTTTAATATTCGAAGACAAAAATACTGATGACAGATTTTTTTCTCTTTTTAAAGCTACAAAAATTGTAACATTGCTGACTCACCAGTTGCCAGCGATGCTAGATTTGAAATCGTTACCTAAGGTCTACCTCGACTCAATGATTCCTTGAGCAACTTGAAAGAAAATATTCAAAATAACATGATGGACTCACCATCATAGAGTTCAAGAATTTGTGAGAGGCACGCCAATCGAATCGATCAAGCTTTGCTAAAACCTCAATGTCAGAAAAATTCTTAGATAGCTGTGATCCGGCTATGAAGTGTATTGCAGAAACAGGGCATACTATTTCATGTGGCTCTAGAGAAAAGTCTGGCCAAGAAGAGGACAAGCAACCCCAAATGATCTCAACTTTGACCTCAAGGTCTATAGCAGGGACTGAGGGTGTTGGCATTAGCCCTATTATAAGAGATACCCAAAAAGAAATTGCTTTATCAAATAAGACGAAAGAATTAGATAGTCCATGTAGTGATGCATACGCATAGAAGCTTCAGAACAGCCTTCAGGTCTTGGTGTCGGATGTGGTCATCAAACCTGCCCAAAGTCTTATTATCCGGGTGATAATATGAACACTTTCAACTACTTTTTTAATGTAAACATAAAAGCTAGCATTGTCAGGCCCAGGCCCAGGGAAATAGTGGTTAACCAACAACAATATATTGCAGAAGGTCAGAAAGGATCAAGTTTAATGCAAGGAAAACGCGATATAAGGAATAATATAGAGCAATTCCGGTTTGAAAACAAATCAAATGTGGCAAGGCCTTCTGGGAGTTATATTAATAATCCGGTACACTTTGCATCTGCAGCCCCACAGGTTGGTAATCCAATAGCAACATCTGAAGAATCAGCAAACCAAAGTTCCCAGTTTGACCTATCCCAATCAGGGCTTTAGAAAATGATAAAGGATCTCAGCAAATACAAGGAACGTACAGGTGTACAGTTCCAGTATCAGATGACTCAGATCCTAAAAACTTGGAAATGGAAGCAAGTGCTCTTCGCGAGGAAATGGCAAACCAGTCCAAAACTATAGGCTATAGAGATATTCAGAACAGTATACAAGACCAAAATCATAGACGTTTTGAGAACAAGGAATACCATTCTTCCGTATTGGACCATTTTTGTTATAGTGAAGGAGTAATATTACAGTTACAGGTTCGATATCATTCTAGCAACTTACCTACTTATATGAGAGATATTTCAGACAAGAGAGAGGGGTCTACATTGGAAAGCATGTCAAATGTCTTAAATGATTATCCCCAACTCAATGATAGTCTGCTTAACGGAGAAATTCCTACAAGCAACGACAATTCTTATTGATGAAGACAATATTAGAAAAAAAACTAGTGAAAATGGAATTTTTGATAATTTGTTAACACTTCTAATTGAAGCAAATTTTGATGCATTATTGAATTTAAACCAAGTAACATTTTAATTCTGTTTAGTGACACAAAAGGGTTTTCTTTAAAATATGAATTTCAGTAACTCAGCTGACTAAACCCCTCCAATCTCATTATTAAACGTTAAATTTGTATTTATTAAGTTTTTGTTTATAAGCGGACTATGATCATCAAGGTTATCAACACGGTTGAGAAATAGACGATGAATTTATGAATTAAAGATTTTAATTTAGTCTTTAGTATATTTGAATGATTTTGTTTTAAAAAGTCTAATAATAAGTATTTAATTTGATTTATTGTCTTTCAATTAACATTAGTTACATTGAAAAATGGCTTATAGTTGAAATTTTTCTTTCATAGATTTTTCTATCTGCATGTTGATTATGAACATGATTTGATAGCTTATGGTGTTGTCAATAGTTTCTCATTTGGATTTAAATCATTCATTTTCTATGTAGTAAGCTAGATGTAAAAAAAAAATGAGACGAAACTAGCATAACAAATTTTGAGCTCTTTATTTCGTTTATAAATCCCTAATGGTCGGATCGTGGTCAATTCCCAGGGTGTGATTTTCCAGACAGAGAAATATTATAACATAAGAATTTTTTCTATGAAGAGGGGGACTACTCATCCCGGGGCAGATCTGTCACTGTCTGATCAACCATTCAATTTTTGTTTTAATTTGCTGTTTCCGTAAATACTTAAACCTCTACTTTCTTGATAATAATCTATTTAATGGAAGAAAAATTAGCTAACTGCATATGACTGATAGAGTACATGTTATAAAGTACCCTCTTTACAAATTTTTTTTGCACTTTATGTATTTCAATGACGTTTTTGTTAATTTTGCAATAGAAGAAATCACATGCCAACATAATAATGATTCCAAACATATCATTGTTAAATTTGAATTGTTTAAACACGAAAAAAATACGGTAGTATTTTGATGTTTCAATTTTTTTAATTTGTGAAATAAATGATTATATATGCAACATCACTCGAATTATATGAGATATACTAGTACATTAATCATAATTATATACCAAAAATATATTGTCAATGAAAAGAATAAGAATGTCAAAATGTGAAAATTATTGATATTATCAAATTAAAATTTAATCCTAAATCCGCTTCAACTAGATTGCTTTCTATATTGAATCCACGAAATAGCGAAAAGCTATTGCTATTGGTGAGATGTTTTTAAGTTTATTTTGTGGAGATTTGACCATTCTTACTTCATCATCAAAATTGGTAGAACATCCACTAAACCATTTTATAACCATTGTTCCCATGCACTTTGATGAGTCAAGTAAATCTGCTGTCAGGAGGTCAGATCACTGAAAAAACTGAAGCTACAAAACGTCAAACGATACAGTCGTAACCGCATGGAAACACCTCCCCCATCCCCACCCCCACCCCCGAATACAAACAAAACGAAAACTCTTTCTAGGGCTGTTCGATAAGCAGTGTGTATTGTAGCACAGCACGTCAACGCTTTGTACGATTGTTTACATGTACCTATTTGATTTATATACTTCTTGTTCATAGCGCAATCTATCATTATCAAGTAATTTTCTGCTGATTTAAGAAAGGATTTTAATTTGTAGTGATTCACGTTAAAAAATACCTTATTTGAAAACATGAGGGCACACTATTTTGATCAGTCTGGCATCACTTGATATCTAATGAGCGTGCAGTGATCTTAAACTATGTTTCCTAAAGAGTAACGGACAAAGTAGCAAAACCATGTCAGGAGCACATATAGCAGATTTTCTACCATAATAGCTACCACCGGAAAACCTGCTATAAGTAGTTTCCCGCCCGGGGGGGGGGGGGGGGTATATAGATTCTATATAGAAGACTTTCTCCTGTAGCAGGGTTTCCCCCAACAAATTTTGGGTTAAGATTTTCAAAAAAAGATTTATGGAAAGCCAATTTGTTTTGAAATCTAAATAATTTTTTTTATAATTCAAGGCTGCATAACCTGCAAATATATCTACTCGTGTTTGTGTACGAACTATTTTTTTATATAGGCAATATTAACTTGCTTTATATGGACACCAAAGAACCTAACTGATGTATTGATAAATCAGATAGGTATGAATTTGTAAATTAAAATGTCTGTAGAATTCAAAATGAACTTTTTGAAATTCAACAAAACAAGCCGTCCTTCCGTCCGTCTATCTGTTAGTGCACTCTTGTCTGGGTCATATTTCTGATGTAGAGAATTATTGGAAGTATCTACTTTTTACAGTTATCGTTCATGACTTGTTTGTTTACTCTTATATAAAGGCATGAGTTCTATAAAATCTCAGCAAAAAGATCAAGTGTATAAAATCAAATGGAATCCAAAAAGAAAAAAATCTAACAAATTTCAGTCGAGTGACAATTGGGTCAGATGGAAATGAGCGTTTTTCACAGAGATGTTGAGAACGAACCAAAGAATGATAGAGAAATTTAGATATAATTATCAAGAACAGCATGCATAGCCAAATCCCACTATAAGAGGCTCAGAAAATAGACAATCAATTTCTTCTATAATTCGTCAGATGGCTAGAATAATTTTAACAAAGTTCTTGCTTCTACCATCAATAACTAGCATTTTGCACATGAAAGGAAAACATCTGGTCTAAAAATATAAACTATCATACTTTTATCCACGTTTCAAAAGCAGTCTAAATCAAAAATACATGTATTGAATGGTTGGTTCAATTCATTAATATTTTATGATAGTTGTAAAAAATTGATATGTTATATTATGAATAAAGGTATATCACGTTATGTCATATTCATACATATTCATCGATTATTATTAAGATAGAGTCTCGGAATTAAAAATTTTGTTTACTTGTAGAACATTTAAAATTTATTGCTGTTTAATACTTCAAAAACAATAAAGTGTGATACTGATAAATGCGTCCTTTCGTATCAGGCAATGTATATAATACATATCAACATTAAAAGTGTGATACAGATAAATGCGTCATTCCATACAAGCATGAGTTTGTTTTGGATATAAATCTAAATCAAGAAATTTTTAATTACATGGTTTAGGCTTATTTAGCAGCTCTGTACTCTCGCTTTAATCTTACAAATTCTAATTCTTAAAATAAACCCCAATTATGAAGTTCAAATTCATCGTAGAGCAAATTTAAGTAAAACAGATAATATTTTGCAGTTTTTCTTAATAGTTGTCTCTGAACAGCTTTGATCAATTTAGAATTGATCCTTACAACTTAACTATTGTACGTTTTGGATTTTTGAGCCCTGGGTTACAGTACTGAATAATATAATTGGAAAATTTTTTTTTTAAGTAACAACCTACGTGAAGGACATCATTTTGTAAAGAGAACATACTGATCATTCTTAATGGTTTGCAAAATAGATTCCCCAGAGTGCTGACCACCACATAACCCTTCTTTAATACCATTGTCATTGTGAAATTTCACACCCGCTGATTTTCACACGTGATCCACCAGTACACCAGTACATGTTCATATTCGACTAAAATAGAATAAATCACATGTCCTATACAGTAGATACCTAAAAACCTCTAAATTACAGTTTCATGGCCGTTTTTTCATTCATCAAAGTTTAAACCTGAGCATTTAAATAGCAATTGCAGCATTTAATGAAGCTTTACTTTACGTAGACAATATCCGTAACACTTTATATCTCGCCAAAAAAAAAAACCCCACAAAAAGGCGAGAAAAAAATATTGATTTACAAAGAAAACGATTCAATCATGGATACAATACTGTTTCAAGTACTTTTATTAATATTTGTAACTGAAACTCTATGTGTATTTAATCACAAAGTAGTTCCAGCGTGCAAAAAACACGAAAAGGTTTGTAAATTTGAATTTGACGTTCAATACAAGTTTACTATGGTTTACACAGATGACAACGGACTATCGACCCCTGTTGTAATTCGAAATGGGACAATCAGGAAAAGAAATTGGTCTAAAAATGAGGAAATGGCACTGACTCCTAAAGGTAAGCCTCTTTCTCTACCAAATTTTCTCTCAACTGGTAGTTTTTAATTTGGAATTTTTATCTTTAGAGGTTTAAACCATTTAATTAAGAAGTCAACATTTTATAATTTACTGTTTGCAGGGTTATTTTCGCCCCTTGTTATTTTCGCCCTTCTTCACTTGCAAACGGTCTCCCCTGTCTTGAATTCGCCCATATAAATTTGCGAATTAGGATAGTTTGAGACATAGGAATTCGCCCGCTGATAACTAGGGTGAAAGGAGCGAAAATAAAATGGGGACGAATATTTCCCTGTACACAGTATATGTTTATAGAATACTAGATATTTACAGATAGGTTTATATGATAATCCGTGTCATAATTACACATACATTTATTATAAAGGTCCCTATGTTTTTGTCTGATAACTCTAATTGAAGAATATAAACCACAATTAGATAACTTTCTTCGTACATGTGTGTGTGTGTGTGTGTGTATATATATATATATATATATATATATATATATATATATATATATATATATATATATATATATATATATATATATGTAGATAAATAAAGCCTTGGTACAGCAAAAAATACTTAAATAAATAAAACAGAATGCGACAGTCCAAATTAAATAAATTGTTAACACAGACGTCCATCGTGAGAAACTCCCATTCTTAGATATTCTTATTATCAAAGACGGCGAGAATATCATTACCGATTTATTTAGCAAAGAAACAGATTCCCATCAAAACTTGGATTTTCATTCATGTCATCCGTCTCACACAAAAAGGAATATTCCATACAACATGGCACGGCGTGTATGTACTATTGTGACTCACCCTTCTCTTCGCCTACAAAGGCTTCAAGAGTTAAAACAACACCTTAGACTACAGAATTACCCCGTGGAACTTATTAATGACGGAATTAACCGGGCTATGGATATTCCTTTAGCACAACTTAGAAGGACCCGCCTTAAGGAGGAGAAACAAGATGAGAAAATTCCGTTTGTAACTACACATAATCCGTGTAACCATATTATTTTTAAATCAGCAAAACGTTTTTTTCCAATATTAGAACAATCAGAAAATATGAAAAAACTGTTAAACCAATCATCTATCATAAACAGCAGAAGACAAGCGCCGAATCTGAGGAAAATTCTCTCCAAAGCAAAGTTCTCGTCCAGCAATACTATTTCCATCAAAAAGTGCGGCGACCCCCGATGTGGAACATGTGACCTTATACAGGAGGGAGAAGGAATTATATTAAAAAGCGGCCAAATTTTAAAACCTAATGCCCCAATGAACTGCAAATCGTCTAATTTGATATATTGTGCGACTTGTCCAACATGTGGAGAAAATTATATAGGCCAGACTAACCAGCTCAACGCCCGAGTGAGAGTCCACAAACAACAAATAAAGGACGAAACAGTGAGAAACACTCCATGTTCGGAACATTTTGCAAAGTGCGGAAAGGGAACATTTAAAATATTTCCGTTTTACAAAATGTGGACTTCAAATGAAATCGCCCGAACCACAAAAGAGGACTATTTTATTAAAATATTTAACCCGAAACTTAATCGAAAATAGATTTATCATATATATAATTTTTTATATGTCTTGTATTATATGTCTATGCATTGCTTAACGGCGTTGATAAAGTTCACGCCATCGCTACCTTGATGTACATTGTGACGTCATAATGAACTTTAAAACACGACGTCATTTACAACGTTACAAACAACGTTTTTAATTTTGTATAACTGTCTGAAGAGCCGACATGGCTGAAAGCGCTAACAGTAAACAATTTATTTAATTTGGACTGTCGCATTCTGTTTTATTTAAGTATATATATATATATATATATATATATATATATATATATATATATATATATATATATATATATATATATATATATATATATATATTTACATTTGCTTGCTGTTGTATGTACCCCGTAAATTAAATTAGTCGCGTACTTTATGATCTGAAACTTCATTTTGAAAGGGTTTTGATTTGTACTACACAGTAAATTATTTATAATTCACCATTTTTATTTTCTTGAGGAATTGATTGAAGGTGAGTTTTCATCCCCAGAATCATTGTCATTGCATACAAGTTAAATTAAAAATTCATTATAAAATTGTTTCTGTATGTTGCAGCTATCTAAACATCTCCAACATTAGTATTTAAATTATAACTGTGAATAATCAAGATTTTGATTTAAGCCTAATGTTTTCCCAGGTCCGGGGTTCATATAATATTAATTTCTGTCAGAAATTTCAAACTCTATGCCTCAGGACTCTATCTTGGAATTTGTTGTAGAACTTGAGCAAACACTGACGGTGGATGGGGTCTACAAACTTCTCTTCGCTATCAATGGAGAATTTCCGGGCCCACCTATTATTGTATATGAAGGTCAAACGGTAGGTCTCCCTCTTTCTCTTTCTCTCCTTCTCTCTCTCTCTCTCTCTCTCTCCGTTTTTCCTTAACTTTGGCTGTAAGATTGAGAAAGGGAGAGAGAGATAGAAAAAGAGAGATTGAGATATGAGAGGCTATAATTACCCTATATGAAAACAGTTTGAGGAAAAAATATATTTTTTACCAAAAATGATATTAAGGAACGCAGATAGGCTAACGCATATAAAAATGATGCATGCACATGCCATTCATCATATCTTTAAAGTTAAAAAAAATCAATAAAAATAATGCCAAATCAAGTTACAAGTCGTGTAATTGTGTGTATGCTTGTATTTCATAAATAAATAAATTATAAAAAAAAAAGGTTACAAGCCTTTTTGTTGTCAATGCTTTCTAGCATGCAGTCATCCTATCAAATTGTATTGTAAAATGGAAATTGTCATGTGTTCTTTGGAGACTGTTAATGCATAACATTTCATTTATAAAAGAAAATAATTTTGTTTTGGTTTTTTTTTTATTTTATCGCTTTTTCACATTTTGTTGAACAATTTAATGTCTGTGTTAAAAAAAACCCGCAAAACAATTCACATCAAACAAACAAAACAAACCAACATTTTTAAAAACTGAATTGAATTATGTTTACTGTAAGAGTTTAAGGTATAAGATCTGATATATTCACATCGGGTCCAGTTTTAAAATTTAAATATCCTTTTCAATGTTAGCGACACTCATTTGATATCTTTTTTCATCCTAATTGGTACTTCTTATCTTCGCAATATTATTGTATAAGTAAAAATAGGGGGTCGTTAAAGGGGGATTAACCTATTTAAATGGTGATTTAAAGAAGCGCTAATCACGCCTGTTTCATTCGTCTTTGTCTATTCCAATCCCATCAGATAAATTGGCAAAACCAGATGAGGCGTGGATCTGCTTAAATTTAAACATTCCAAAAGATTTTAACAATACTTAAGGCAGACATTCGCTTTAGTGCTTCACAATAAGGAGTTATATCAGTATTCAAAATGTGTCCACAGCTTGTATAATGAGAGTCTTATTAGTAGTGAACATTCATTATCTTGCCAGACACACTGTGAAGGTTTTTATCGTGTCAACACATAAAATAAAACTACAAGACATGTTTTAAGTACATATCATGAGATACTTAGTTTTGTTGAATGCCCTGGTGCAGTCAAAGTAAAAAAATGTGCGTATAAATGTACAAGGTTAAACGAACATGTACACAATACGTATTTCTCGACTACCTTACCAAGCGGCTTAAGTGGTTTTATTGTACATGTATGTTGATTGTGCGATGTAACAAATATGACAGATGTAAACGTTGTTCTGGTTAGACAGATAATGCCAAATCGATGCCAATGATGAGAAACTGTTTGTGCAAGTTGTTCCTTTTTATGTTCATTTTCATAACGTATGTTTCTAGGAATGTATATTTTTTTTTTAAATATTGATTACCTAATATCTTTTGAAAGGAAGTTTATGCATGTGGCATTTCTTAACCTCCCTATTAAACCTTTTTATAAATTATGTATATATCATAAATTGCAAAACAATTTAATTACATTTTTAATTGTTAAAATAAGGTTTTTTTTTATTTTTTAACTTGCTTTATAAGGAGCTAAATTTATAAATACATGTGTTTTTTTTTAAATTTAAAACTCTGCTCTTGTACTCATTCCCATGGCACATCAAGACAAAATATAGCATCTTCTGGTCTAGATTGCGTCAAATATTTGTACAAGTAGGAGTAGTCCCTCAACCACATAGAAACAACTATTTATAAACAAAAATCAGATTGTCAGTACCTTAATTAAAATTAACTCTGTAACAAATTGATTATGCATGTAGATAGAGGTCCTGGTGAGGAACCGCCTCTCTAACGAGGTCTTCACTATCCACTGGCACGGCATGCACCAGAAACACACGCCTTGGATGGACGGGGCTTCCATGATATCTCAATGTCCAATTGGACCGGGACAGAGATTTTTGTATAGGTGATTAAAATTTGTGTTTTAGATAAGACCTTTTAGCAGCGAGATTTATTATCATTTGATGTGAAATAAATAGAAAATTCCCTGTTGCCGTTGGCACAGAACCCCTTGGTAAAAGATGTGAGAACATTTTTTTTTGGTATTTTTGTATGTTTTAATTTGAGTGAAATAATTTCAAGATGATACAAGGATCAATTAATCAATCTTTGATTTACCACAAATTTTGCATGAAGAAGTAATGGATAAATACAAGTTAGTAGTAAAAAAAATTTGCTGCTGATAAACATACTTTTAAGTAGCACTTGATATCTTAGAAATGATGCCCTAAGTTTTGTGTTATCCAGAACCATCAACTTGTCAACATTCATCGTATGAAAAATAAATCTTTCTCAACCTTTTTTCAACTTATCACCACAGAGGGTAAATTTCTAAACACTACTTTTCTGTGCTATCAACGTTTGTTACTAATATTGTCATTGAATAGATTTAAGGCTGACCCAGCAGGTACCCACTGGTACCACGCCCATCAGGGGTCAATGAGGGGGGACGGGCTGGCGGGACCCCTGATTGTCCTCCCACGCCAGGAACGGACGGATCTACCCAGGGTAGAGGACGATTTCATCATTGTTATACAGGAGTGGAACAGAAACAAATCTTCACTCGAAAATCACGAAATCCATGCATGGAACATGCATCTGTATGTTAAAGTGTATTACTGTGTAACCGTAAATTCGCGTGGTCTTGTGTCGAGCTATATGAATGTGTTATGATACGCTGAGAGAGAGAGAGAGAGAGAGAGAGAGAGAGAGAGAGAGAGAGAGAGAGAGAGAGAGAGAGAGAGAGAGAGAGAGAGAGAGAGAGAGTTCCAAAAATCGTGGTACTAGTATTAAAATAAGCGTTTATCCATTCAAGTATCGAAATTAATATTTTGAATTTATTAATTGTATATGATATTAACAGGAAATTGTGTTTAAAATTTGAATATTGTTTAAATCAATTCTGTAAAAATATAGTATTGGCAAAAAGAAGAGTAAAAGATGTCTACAGTGAATGGTATTGTATTGAAACAGTTGAAGGACTTTTCTTGCAATTTACATTATGCACCCTGTTAAATGTTTTTAATAATGAATAAGGAATATATTTGTCTTTCTGTAGTTATGCAGACAACTTTAATTGTACCGGAAGTTGCTACGTCATGACACATACCACGGACGGAACCAATATGGGCGTGGACCCTGTACATTCCGGACTAATTAACGGAAAAGGTATGTCTCACATCAATTGCACGTTAGCTTCGTTAATGTACTTTTAATATATTTTTATGTATTCTATAGTGTCGACTCGAACAGAAAGTCTTTGAGGTTGCAAGTATTTTGAATGTACACAAATTATGTGTTAGGACGCTGTTACTTTTTTTTCTTCAATACATGTCATACATAATTTTGGTGATATTTTTGCCCTTTACATTTTGAAGTTTCGTAATACCAATGTTTATGTATTTAGGTCACTATTACCCAGATGACACAGAAAAACCTTTAGATCCTGAACTTCCTCTCGAAACATTCAAAGTGAAACCAGAAAAGCACTATAGATTCCGGATCATTAATGTTGCCATGTTTGTGTCTTTCCGATTTTCTATCGACGAGGTTTGTATAAAACTTTACTATAACATCAAAATTATAATCAAAGTTATTCTTGAACCAAAATACATGTTGATGCTGATACACGATTTTTGCTAATTTTACAGCCAAATTATTTGCATCAAAGTGCAAACCATTTTGTTTTTGTCAAGAAAATGAATCAAATCATTAATATGGTTACTTGAAAGATGCCTTTTGATAAGTTCGTGTAATTACAGCATGAATCTGTTTGTTATCTGTAGGATAATTTTATATTCTACACGATATTTTTCAAAAAAAAAAATTCGTCTTTTTTTAGATCATAGCAATTAACATGTTATCAATAAATTCCTATACTCAATTTAATCACCATGCGCAATTAAAAAAAATGAAATAAAGAATTATTTTATTATGCCAATGTAAAATTTAAAAGGCGTGGTCACAATTTTGGTCAATTTTGTTTTTCTGTTTTTATTATTTACAATGCTTTAGTAATGCATTTCTAATGATCAAATAAAATTTCAGAGTCATCCGTAAAGTTCTAAGCAAGATACAGGGCTCACAATTCTTTGTCATGTCCAGTTTTTGTTTACATAGATTGATATACCAGAAAAAATATTGTTCAAGCTGATTTGTCTATTTTCTTCTTCATTTTAAGCATAAACAGTCCTAACGTTTAACACATTCATTTTAGGTCTCAAACTGGAATTCTTACTTCAACAAATGTAAACAAATGCTTTGTGCACATTGTAAAGAATTGTAAGCTCTGTAACTCGCTCATACCTCAAAGAAAGCCGCCCAATTTTTTGGTGCCTATTAACATGTCTTACTGGAGCATTTGGAGCATTTTAAACATAAAAATCATAAGAAAAAAATAATATTTGACTAAAATTATGATCATCCCCCTTTAAACATCAAAATATTCGGCATCTTATATTTCAATGTACGTGTAACTATACACATCTTTTTCAAGATACGTAAATCAATTGAATCCATTCTTATCCAAGGTAAAGTCAACGTTTCTGACATGTTTTAAATTTACTTTTTAGCACCTATTGCATGTAATTGCAACTGATGGACATGACGTCGAGCCGGAAACTGCGCAGTCAATCGTTATTTCGAGTGGAGAGAGATGTGATGTCTTGGTTCAAACAAAGCAACACTCAATGAAAAACTACTTTATTCGACTAGGAGACCTGGAAGTCAAAAATAGACAGGATGTATAAAGAAACATTTATGTTATATCCCACCTATGCCTGCATTTTTTAGATATTTGCAATATCGTAATTTTTTTTTATAAATTGTATTATAAGATTATTGTTTATTCAAAACTTCTATTAGTAATTTTTTTTTTTTTTTTGGGGGGGGGGGGGGGGGGGGGGTCTGCAGCTCCTTTTGAAGCAAAGCTGATCCTTGTTGTCGTTACAAAAAGTGTGCATACCAAATGTATATATATTTCATAGTTATACATTTTTAATCCTATAAAATGCTATTTGATTTAATTATATGAATACATCATTGTAGTGTGTTTAAGCTACATTCATAATTATCACTATAGCACATTTCTGCAGCAAAATGAACTCTGAAAAGTGGGCTGATATTGCTAGAAACAACACAATTGTTGCACGATCTAGCAATGAATTGATTCTGCATGCAATAAATGCTTAGAGAAGAAAACTAGACTTGAATTCAAAACTGAGAAAGAAATGCAACTGTTGAATGCATATAGTCTTTGAAAGAAATGGTTCATATATATATATTGAGGTTATGAAACGGAAGGAGAGAATATCACTTTGACTAATGCTTGTTTTGTTGTAGGACTCTATATTCCCCAAGGTAGCCAAGGCCGTTCTTAAATATCAGGACGCTCCAGATGAACTACCCAAGACACGTCGCCAAAACTGTACCAAAGAGAATATGTGTAAAGTCATAAACTGTCCAAATAAGTAGGTGATACCGTGAACAAAATCATGTATAGTAAGTTATATATCATAAACAAAAAAAACCCCGCTCTTTTATCTTTACAATAATACTTTTAGAAATAGTTCCACGTGTTTCCAATTATTTCATTTTTTGTGAACTCTTCAACAATAGGAAAAAGCCATTACATTCCCGTATTAATATAATTAAACTTAGATCATTGGATCAATTTACGTAGATCGCCAAACATTGCTATGAAGAAATCTAATACTAAAGCTCATGGTCAGTAAATGTGAAATATGTATATTTATATTAGAAAAAATATAAATATTCATATTTCCTTTATGAGGGCCATGAAGATGTATTGTCAACTATAAAATATGTTTGTTTATTTCTTTACATCAAGTGGCTAAGATGGAGCAAAATAAGACTTTGCTGTGGTAAAAACTGAAAGTGTTCGAAAAGTTTCTGAAAAAATGAGCATTTTGGGATGTATTGTTTTCATTGAAGATCATATGTTTGCAGAATACACTGTTTTGTGAAAAGAATGATTACGTAGATTTGCTAAGAAATTGATTTTTTCCCCTAAAATACGTTTGTTAATTTCTATACATTAAGTGGCTAAGATGGAGCAAAATGAATAAGACTTTGCTCTGGTAAGACTTTGCTCTGAAAGTGTTCAACAATATTCTGAAGAGAGTCAGTATATTAGGATATATCGTTTACATTGAAGATCATATCCAGAAGCTGCCAACGTTGAGTGTTTGCCTGTTTCTGATCTACGATCCACACAGGAAGTCATAGATTCCCACCCCGTCCCTGTTTCTCTAAAAGGAGGAACTATACGAGAGGACTTTCTCAACTTTCATTTTACGACATCCACTCCTGGTACTTTAGATACGCTTATAATTACATGAACATTATCAGTATATGCACGATTGTTTCCGTTTACAGAAAATTATATTAATATATGATAAACAGCTGGTATTTTTTTTCTTTTTTTTCAAATATGGTTAGTCCTTATTTTTCAAAGACTTTTTTTATTCATTTGATATTGTTGAATGAAAAATATGATGCACACCAGATGTCAAAATCATGTTCTGTTCCTGTTGTTGTAGAGGTGGAACATCCCTCGTATAAGGCAACGATTAATGGACATGCTTTTACCACACCCACATGTCCCCCTCAGGTAATTAGTGACGGTATTAATATGCATATTGCAAAGATTTAGATCAAATATTAAATCAAATACTGAGAATATAAATCGAATGAAATGAACGTAATAGTATACAGTGTATGAATCTATCCTCATGTTCTTTTTTCATTCCTGAATGACTTTAAACTTCTTTTCTTACTTAAAGTCAACCTATAAACAGCAGGCAAACGCATGTATCAATGACTGTAGTCGATATGATTGTACCAAACGACTGTGCAATTGTACCTTTATGCTTAACTATGACAATATGCTGATGGGATCTGCTGTACAGCTCGTCCTTTTGAATAGAGGTGAATAATATAGCCATATATTGTATTATTTTTGACATTGAGTTCATGATTCTCCATTATTTCAAACGCAAATTAGTAAATTATTAAGAACATTCAGTAATTACCAAAATTTTGAAATTGACCAAACAAAGCCTCAGCAAAAAATATGAAAGGTTCATTAAGTTGAAATGAAACTTTTAAATTCTTAAATTCGGGCTAATTATACAGCTAGATGATAAGCGATAACAGTGACCACAGAGTCAGATTAAAAAATAATACCTGTCTAACCAAAGGCTAATGTTTGCTTCACAGATGGCATCCATGGGTCCACGGATCATCCAATTCATATCCACGGACACAGCTTTCATGTTTTGAAAATTGCATACCCTGAACTTGATCTCACAACAGGGTTGGTGACGAACTTTAGCAGAGACATTGAATGCGAAACCGAGACCTGTCTAAAACCAAGATGGAGTAATGAAGAGTGGGCCGGTGGAAACCTTCCTGACCTAAATTTGCGTAACCCCCCACTCAAAGACACGGTGATGGTGCCAAGGGGAGGCTATGTAGTGCTTAGATTTTATTTGGATAATCCAGGTATATATAATTGATAAACAAATTTCAGTTAAATGAAAATTAACTAAATCACAATAGTTGATATTGTAGTAATTAGGAACATTGCAAAAAGCTTTTATTTCACTTAAAGTTTTGAAAACTTGTGTTGAATATTATCTTTTTTCTATAAATCGCATGCATTTAAATTTTCGAATAGTTAACTTCAAAGTTACGTTTCCTAAAGATGTAGGAAAATTAAACTTTTGAGGAAAAATTATGCATATGCATGTTAATAGTTTTGTTTCTTGTAACCTTAATATTTTGTATTACTATAATCAAAAGCTTTTTTTTTTCTCAGGATTTTGGTATCTGCATTGCCATATGGACGCACATCTTACGGAAGGTATGGCACTTATCATCAAAGAAGGGGAACGATCTCTTCACCCAAAACCTCCGAAAGGCTTTCCATCCTGCGGAGATTTTACATGGACAATAAATGAGTCTCAAGGGGTTACAAATGACGTTCTAGCAAGTTTGGGATCGAAACGAAACTCATCGACCAATGATGGTTAATGTTTTCTTATTTTGTTCTAGTTTTGTTATTTTGGTTTATATTTTGTTATGTCTGCTATTCTAGGTATGTTGTGTAAGAGAAAGTTTTTTCATTAGTTTCAATTATTTCAGATATCAAAAAAAGAAGCAAGACGAAGATTAAGACGACTTTAGAAACGGCTGTTTTTCTCATTGTCGTCTTTGGAACAGTTGCGTTAGTGTTATGTTTAATCAAAAGTATTAAAAGTAAACATGTTAAAGAGAAGAATGAACTCGGAGATCCACATTGCTTGCTGAAACAGGACAAGGAATTTAATTCCAAGCTGTACGATTCTTTTGAAATGCATTAGCTCTATAAGTTTTTTATTTGAAGAAAATGCAATCATTCTAAAATTACATAATAAACATAATATATATATATATATATATCTACTTGTATCGACACTACTACCTTTTCTCTATAATACAAATTATAAAATAAAGGATAATCAAGATATCTAATTTCTCCTTTCAGTTGGCGTTGTTATTTTTTTCAAAATTCAAAAGAGCAAATATAATCATTAAAAATGATGTCATTTTTTTATTTGTATGTTTTAGCAGAAAAATATTTATGCCCATCCATTGATCTTAACGACTACCAATAAAGACTGTTCCATCAATAATCTCCATTTTTTGTTCCATCTATGAACTGAAGCTTTAAATTGTTCACCTTAAAAAACAACTCAATATTTATTGAAGAAATAATGTCATTAATGAACAGATACTGTGGGATCTCCATTATTGAATAAAAACACCTGAATAATTCTGGAGATCACCAGGTAAAATATTTAAACAAAAATAAAAATCAGGATAATCTGACATTATATAAACATGTCAAAACATGGCGAAAATAATAGAAATAGAGATAATTGCTGATTTAAATCTATCGGTTAAACGAAAAACATTACTGTTTTTGCTTAGTTTCTTTCTCTATTTTTATTTTTTCTATAACGTTTTCTCAAAATTTCTTAATTTCGGTCCCGAAATAGTTTACATTTCGTGTGTTCTGTGCCTCATTTTTCTCAGAGAGTATCGAAGATAGAACTTTCAAATTTCTATTTATTAAAAACATTCTACACCCACAAAGTCTATAACATATATGAACGTTCGCCGTTATTTCTGGTCGTCACCGGAAAGTAAAACCTGCTTTATTCCAACGTGTATGTTTTTCTAAAATTTTCCGGGTTTTATTAGTTAATAGAGACACATTTATAATAATATCATAAAAAGTAATTTGTTTTAAAATCAACATTGGGCATAAATGTTGTGAAACGATAGTTCCGGCGTCGTAATGGTTAGAGTGGTGGTTTTGTGCAGTGGCAATAAGCTTCAATCCTCATGACGAAACTTTGTTTTCTATCTTCATTGTGCTAAGATTTACGATTTTGTCTTTAAAATGATACATTGAATTATTTTTCGTTTTAATTTTGTTAAAGAAATAGCAATAATAAAGCCGTTTCCCTATAAAAATATGTACAGACCCTGAAACGTGCTACTACACCTCTTAAACGAACCGTACCGTTCCGTGCAAGAAACGAACCGCACCGTTCACAAAACGAAACGTACCGTTCACAAAGCGTACCGTACCGTTCACAAAACGAACCATACCGTTCACAAAGCGAACCGTACCGTTCACAAAACGAACCGTACCGTGCAAAAAGCGTGCAAGATAATTTATGCAAGACCCGCCTCCAGACGGACAAAAAAGCGTACCGTACCGTGCAATAAGCGACGCGTGCACTTCCATAAACGGCTTATTGACTTAGTGTCTTTCGATCAATATGGACGGAGATTATCGCTGACCAGTTAAGTTCAATATTTTGCTAGATTTTTTTTATACGGGATTGGATAATACATATGCTAGGATTTAAAACTGAACATTATAATTCTTATTAAAACAGTCACAAAACATTTTAATTTAATTTCCTTTCTAAGATTGTAATCATTTATTTGGATTTCGACTAAACTTGCATCGCCTATTTCATAAACATTGTAAACTATTAATGTTCACACAATTCGTGGTTATACTATTTGGATTTTTTTTTGAATTGTTTGAAACATTTGGTACACACTGGACCTTACATAGCTTTAATTGATTCTCAGCACATAAAGAGAGAGAGAGAGAGAGAGAGAGAGAGAGAGAGAGAGAGAGAGAGAGAGAGAGAGAGAGAGAGAGAGAGAGAGAGAGAGAGAGATCGTTACCTGATACGTTAAAAAAATAGCGTATGTTTAGAAAGAAATACATTATGGCTAAACAAGGGTTGAAATATTATAATATATAATTTTATATCCTTTTCAAATTAAAAAATAGAAAAAAGAATGCCGACTTACGTTACGCGGACCCAGAAAATTATCGGTGTTTTCAACGTGAAGTTAAATTTTTGTAATCTGAAATCGTTAATGGGTACCTTTTAATTAATTTTTCTTAGATAAATTCAAATCAATTTAAGTCATGTGCTTTTTTTCCCCTAAACAGCGTGATGTTGTAACTGACAATCCGATTAAAATGTCGGGAGCTTGCCTAAATGTCTTATTTTCTGTTATCGGAAAAACATTTTGATAGAACACCTTTTAATTTGTTTTTTGATCTACAGCTAAGATTTAAACCAATTAAAAATGAGAAAAGAAAACATTTCAGATCATGCTTTTAAATATATGTGGATGTGCTGTAGTAAATGACAACCACTTATTACCGGTGACTCGAGTGATTTGTACTTCAGCTATTTATGTAGCTACAAATAAACAAAAAAATCACTCTTATATAATAATTATAGATAAATACATGTATAGAATCTTAGTAAATTAAATACAAGCATTAAACGAACAAAATATACACGCATTCCATAAAATAACTTTCAACTTTATTTCCCGCATAGCTGGTAATGGCGTCGTGATTTCACATGAACAAAAATCACTCGTGCGATACATGTATACAGAAGCTGATCAGAAACACAACAGCGTCTTTCATCTTGGGTTCTATACACAACAGGTGTTATTGTCTTATTTTTTTTTTCGTGAATGTTGCAGAATAACCTCCGAGGTCGAGAAATGTTGTTTTGAAATATATAAGCCGAGGCGTTAGCCGAGGCTTTTATATTTCAAACAACATTTCGAGACCGAGGGGGTTATCCTGCCACATTCACGATAACAAGAACTTTATTTCTATTCTACTAACAGCTCAGTATTTCTACAGATCATTTCTCCTATAGAGAGACGATCTAGGTCATTTTGACAGCTGTTCCGTGTAACCCCAATGGTTTTGTTAGTAATGTTTACATGTGTATTGATCAAAAGAATCACATGCAGACGACAGAATTTTTCTTTGGATTTTTAATACTCTTTACTTATTTATAAAATATCTTTGAATCATGTTCCTGATATTTTAAGGGCAATTTAACACGATAATTACTACTACACGTTATATATTTTATGTAAAAACACGCAGTGAAAATGTGCTAGGGAGGTCCTAGGAACAGCCGCATTGATCTCTTAAAAATAAACATTTGAGGCTATACACATCGTTTTGACTGGAACTAACACGTGAAATTGACATGGTTTAAAAAAAAATTTAACGGTGAGATTTCTGATCTGATAATTTACTGATGACGTTCGTGGTATATTGGAGAATAATGTCCGCGGCATCTCTTTGATCTCGGCAATAACTGTAGTAGAATGTACTTTACATCTAACTCTGTATATTTGGACGCTTAAACGGGTGTACACGAGATGCCGGTATTCACACCTTCCCACGGACACCTCTTAGGCAACTCATCACAATCTCTCGTGTGTATAGTCTGAATATATCTTACTTCTATTTTTGTTCGTTTCATGGCTTTTCTTAATCTCTTAAAAAAAACTGTCTGTAGATATGTACACAAACAACTACACGTAAGACTTTTGGCGCGTGGATCCGTAGAACAATTCAGGGACTTGCGATAAAAATATCATTTACCGGGTACATTAATGTACCAAAATTACATTGTAAAATCTAATAATTCCAAATTGTTTGCGCTCAATTACATAGTACTCTCTTAGAGAGAGAGAGAGAGAGAGAGAGAGAGAGAGAGAGAGAGAGAGAGAGAGAGAGAGAGAGAGAGAGAGAGAGAGAGAGAGAGAGAGAGAGAGAGAGAGAGAGAGAACTTGTGTTGATTATATTACTTAAATTAAAGTTTTATCACTGAACTATATTATTTCGCTTTGGGTTTCTAAAGTTGGTCATTTGAGCGGGATTTAATCTCAGGACTCCACGTGCTTCGCCTGTCAATCAGTTTAAGTATAACAGTACAGATCACGTCATGTGCCGCGTGCTACTTGGCTCCTCCTATTTGGCTAGAAAAAAATTATCGAATGAAAAAGTTGTTGTTTTATGTTTTCTTAAATCCCTATTTAAAAGAGTGTTCCTATTTGAAATTATTCAACAATAATTTCCTTTCAACTTCATGATTACATACATGTAACTCATGTACTGGCGATCAGAGTCGTTTTCTCTCGCTGTCGTATTATTTTTGTTACTAGATAAATTCTTAATATATCTATCACTTTTAACATTCATTTGTTGATTACCGGGTATTTTTCCGTGTCCTGTTTACAACAAGTATGTGTGTAAAAAGGTAATTAGAATATAAACAGGTTAGTCGGCATTCGTAAAACGTCAGCTAAATCGCATGCATATAGTGAAGAGCGGACACTTGTTCAAATGATAAATATCGCCATTAAATGCTATTGACTTGTGTATATCCAATTGCGTACATATCATAAGAAATATGTTACATGTACATGTATAGTTTAACGGAAAAACAAAAACTAATAGTCATACTTTGACTATACACGCGATCTTTGTTCAGATAAGAAAAAAGATGACGAGTTATATGTAGGTATGATCTGTGTATACGAACAAGTGCAGAAAATCATAGAATCAATATTTAAATGAATAAAAATCCGTGTCAAAAAACTATATAAGAGTTGATTTCAAGATTTCTTATCTGAATTTCACTGTTTACATGTATCTGATCATTAACTGCGTGTAATTTTACATCGTCTATTTACTAAGGGGATTTGATCGGCAATAGTACTACAGAAGTACGCAATAAATAATGATCATACGAATTATGAATAAAGAAAAATAAAGATGCTTGTATAAATAATTAACAACTAGCCGAGAATCAAAACAATGATAAAGGAAACTTAAGAAATATCGGAATAAAGTAGGGGCAATTTTTTATGGCAATTTTAAATGGATTAATAACAGACTAATCAAAATAAAAATTACCTCCGCTTCCCGGTTGTCACCGAGTACACGTTTCACGAAACGTATCAAAAACGGGGGAACGGATGGAAGTTCTGATTTTAAATAGATCGAAATATATAAATAAAGAAAAAATATTGTCATAATTACCACCTTGCTGAGGTAGATTGGGCAAAAACTAAACAAAATTATATCGAGAAAAATCAAAGCGTTCAGGCCACGCCTACCTCATTAATAAAGCGCGCAAACCGTTCACAAAGCGTGCAGCTATTTTTAGCAAAGCGTACCGTGCAAGAAGCGAACCGTACCGTTCACAAAGCGTACCGTACCGTTCACAAAGCGAACCGTACCGTTCACAAAACGAACCGTACCGTTCACAAAGCGAACCGTACCGTTCAAAAAGCGTAACGAACCGAACCGTGCAACTGGTGTAGTAGCACGTTTCAGGGTCTGTATATCTATTGAGATACCTGAAAATTGTTAAATTTTTTAGAAAAGTTATAAAATGAAATTTATCCCAATACCTTTTTATGTTGCATTCAAATGGAAACCACTCGTTGCTCGCAACGAGATAGCATCTACATTAATTTAAAAAAAAAATCTACAACAATCTTGATCACTGAATCGAATACACCCACTTGTATTGTATTATCAGGCAATTTGCATTCTAAATAAACAACATCACAGTTTTACTGAATTGAAAAAAAACCCCAGTTTTTATCGTCATTAAATCCAAATCGATGTGAAAGAGACAGAAGGAAAATGTCACTTTAGCTGACAGGAAGGCAAATAACTAAATGTTAGACATCCGATCTAACGCTATACTTACAAGGTTACGATACATGCATGCGATGTCAAGGATTCAAGAGCCGATGTCAAATTTACCAATCGATTTATATTAACGATGTAATTGATCCAAGCACTATAGGAGTTTCACAATTTTCAAGATATGAAACATTTCTATCATATAAAAAGAAAACAAAATAAATTTCTGAAAACCCTTAAATATTATTGCTATTAAAATAATAATAATAATGCAACAATAATGTAAAAAGAAATCAGAATTTAACGATATAAACTTCTTTTTCGATATAATGTGCGAATAAAATAAGTGCCTGGTAACAGTGTCAACAGTATATACAAGTTTGCATAAAAAGGAAAGACATCCAAGCACACACAAATACACACTATCAAAACATTTATCATTTTGACAATTGTCGTGAGATGCATCAAAGCTTTTTACCTTGTGAAGTTTTCGACCCTGTCTAATACAATGATTGATGTGGGCCAGGTATCAAATTGTCTGATCTTATTCAACTGTATTGGGCTCTTTTTTTCAAGTACTTCTATTACCATGAAGGAACATTTTAATTCAGAACATTACCGCTATAAGTTGATGGGAATTGGACCATGATTACAAAAAAAAAATAATCTAAAAAAAAATTCGACGAAGACTTGACTATGAAGGTTTAAAAGTCACCAATTAACAAACAATCTTATTCCATTCAGAGTTCAAATGAAATATAAATTACTAACTTAAAAGTTTAAACACATTAAAAAGAGCAAAATGTGTCTGAATGTTCTCAAGCTATGATTTTCAGGGTATGAATCAGAGGTGTAATTTTTTACAATTAAGCGTTTATTAAAGTGAGTCGTCGAATGTTCTACATTTGGAATGATTGCCCTATTTGATATTATCGATGTTGCTTCATTTTACATACAGATGAACAGTATTTGCAAAAAAAGACCCCCCACCCCCGATAAGCAATTACTGTACCATTCAGTCATTTAAAATGTTATGGTCTTAAATTACGTATCTTATACAGAAAGAACAGTGGACAGACCCTTACATTTTTAAGATAATCATAAATATTGTCTTAAATTTGATTTTGTTTGAAATCTCTGTGGCTTTTTAAAGAATATGTAAGCGATGAAATACCTCGTTCTGTGAAGTACATGTATTCACAATTTTTAAAATCGATCTTTTATACTTCATAATATCCTAAATGATGACATTAAAATAAATGATACAGTAAATGAGACTTTTAACTTAACATCTAGGATTTTCAAATATGTTTAGATAGAAACAAGGTTTCCATTTAAATTTTAGAGCGAAACTTCTTGTGATAATTATAGAACGTTATTGGTCGGGGTCTCTTGAAAAGAAATGATATATGAAGACTATCTTACATGGAGTCATCAAGGATTTTTAAATTTAAATGACGAATAACAAGTATTTTTAAGTAATGTTTAACACAAATTAAAATCTATTAAAGGCTAAACTATACAATTCACCAAATGCAAAATTATTGTTCATAAAACAATTATGAATTTGACATTTACATTCAGGTGGAAATAGTATTTTGTAAGGAAAAATGACACTGGCAGGTAAACAGCTTTTTTGTATTTACAATAAATGATGCCATTTTCTCAGAAATAAGAAATATTCGATACACTTGAATTTGTTTCTTTAAAGATTCACTTTATGTTAGTTTCTTAGTAGGGATATAAGAAATGCATATACATGTACTGCCATGTATCTCATCCACAGATCTGAGTAAATAAATAAACTTGACAGTATCCAGTTAATGGTTTTTATACCATGACTGATGATTTAAGTCGAGACTTCCAAGGCTTTAACATTGGAAAAACCTAAACTCGCATTTTAAATACATAATTACCAAATGTGAACCAGTTTTTGTAACCCGAATAAAAAAGAAAAAAAAACAAAAACATTGTGTTTTTTCATATTTCTCATGTTGATAAACTCTGAATTTGTGTTCAAGGTGATCAGTAGTGCACGGAAAATAGCCTCCCCCCTCGAAATGTATAAATTACTTTGATTGACAAGCGTTACCTGAGAACCGTTAATGCATCCCATAGTCGCAGTCCATCATTCAAACGTTTGCTGAGTGTGAACTCATTTTGTCAATTGCAAAACATTAATTTACAGAGGTGTTTATCTAAATAAATAGTTATTATTCTCAGTATAAACGTCCATTACAACAATATGCGCATTTCACAAAGGTAACGACATCTATAGACCTTCGAAAGAAAACGACTTACTGATGAATTCCGTCCGATTTTGTCTGGTTTTGTTGATATTTTTACCTGGGGTTTCCTGTGCGTTTAATCATAAGGTAGTTCCATCATGCAGTAAGCATGAAACCGTTTGCAGTTTTAAGTTTGATATACGGTACAAGTTTTCAATGGTATACAGTGACAAAAAGGGATACGCCAAACCTATCGTAATTCGAAATGGGACATTGCTGAAAGGATCATCACATAACAAAGAGGAATTTGAACTTCTGACTCCGAAGGGTGAGTCTTTCTTTTCTATTAAATAATGTCTCTATCACTCTCCTTCTTTTTCTCTTGGGATCGAAAAGGTGATTTATGAAAAAAAAATTATGCTTAATTGAAAAAAAGGTGTGTAATTTTTAAAAGGAATATGAGGGTTTCTTTAAATCTATTATACGATTCATAATTAAATCATTATGCCAAAAATGTGAAATAACTTTACAGAATATTTTTAAAAGATGGTTCTTTATATCAATGTAATTATGATAAAATATTTAACTTATTTCTCTCGTAAAATACACATCATACTTAAAAAATAATGGGGTAAATAAGCGCGTCGGTTGATAGTTTGTGAATCGAAAAGGATATTAAAGAAATTAAACATTAGACATATGAAGATTTCAGTATAGAGCATTATGTTAAAATTTGATTTCAGTTAATGTGTTGCATGCCTTACCCCTTTCCCCCACACCCACCCTCTAATACTAGTAATTCTGAACACCTTGAAACATAAACATCAAAAAATATTATAGAATTGTATTTGCATATTTTATCTTTGAAGAGGCATTATCAATAATACAGAATTAAAACAAACGTATCGTATAAGCAGTTGTGTAACTTGTTTGTCATTTTTTTTTAATGATGTGTATCGCGTGACAATTATCTGTGTACATGTGCTTACTGCAATTGCAGTTATGTAAAAAATAATCAGTGCAAAAGAGTTACAACATTACAATATATATATATATATATATATATATATATATATATATATATATATATATATATATATATATATCTCTTTTACATATATATATATATATATATATATATATATATATATATATATATATATATATATATATATATATATATATATATATATATATATATATATATATATATATATATATATATATATATATATATATGTGTGTGTGTGTGTGTGTGTGTCTTTTTACTAAAGGATTCCAATACAGTTTTAAAACAGTGACGACCAACGAGCCCTCTGTTAAAATATATTAAGGTTGCACGGGACATTATTTTTTATACATTTCATTATAGCCAGGGGATATGTTTCCTCGGAACTTTGTAACTAGAATTTCCTCAGTCGCCTATTAAGCACAAATACCTTAGATTCACTCTTTATAATCAACAATTTCGGAAGAAAGCCAAAACCTACTGGTTTTTATGAGATTTTGACCCTTTCATATTTTGCTAATTTTTCATGATTTTTCAGCTTTTTAGACCTCTCCCAGACAATTCACTCCAAAGGGTTGACCTTCCGTACCGTGTGCATGTTGCACCATCACATGTCAAAAAACTTACCGGTGTATAGTTTACAATGTCCCATCCACCTACTTTTCGTGTTATCTACCCTCCCGTCTGAAACTTGCAATTTCACTGTGTAAAGTCAACACAACAGTCCTAGCCGCAGGTTTCGCATTTTACTTCTGATTCTCATGTACCTAACATATGGGGCCTATACATTAATTGTATATTGCATATCAATTTCAACAAGAGACATCCCTCTAACTAATTACAGTCATTAAAAATCATTTCATGAATTTAAGCAAAACTCATAAGATTCAAATACAGCAATTTTCAATTTATCCGAAACTATTTCTTGCTACCAAAGCATAATAACACTGTGCCTGATAATAATGTCAGTGCCAAGCTGGTTTTTTTGCACCCGTTTAAGCTGCATATATCGAAAAAATACAAATACGCCACATGAAAAACCATTCTTTGAAGAGTTTACAACCAGTTTTGTTAACACTGTATCTCACCTGTCAGGTGAGATATTTACCTTTCAAAAAAAAATTCATACAGGAAAACATAATTTTTCGTATAGGAAAAACAATATTCCTATAGGAAAAACAATATTTCTATAGGGAATTTTCTATCATAATACAAGAAATTCCTAAAGGAATATCAATTCTGATAGGAATTCATAAAATCCGATATGGGATATCTCACCTGTCAGGTGTAATGCACTTAAAACAAAAATGGTTATATACTCTCTAGAAAATGTTCTATCATTTGGTATGTATGGATTTTTCCGAAACTGCATCTTAAGCGGGCATTAAAATGAAATGCCACCTTGGCCCTGGCTTCATCATCCGGCACAATGTTGTAAATAGAATAATTTTTTATTATTTGTTAATTTATTATGCTCGTACTTTGACTTCATCTACTCTTTTATTGTTTATTTTTAATACAAACGTGTTCAGAATTATTTTTGTCAATTCAGTTTATAACTAGAAATGTTTGGTGCTTATTCAAATATCAAAAAGCAGAAAAACAAAACAAAGTGCACCTCTAAATGCTTACTGCTTTTTCCTATTTAAAGAACTCGTTCAATTTCTTTTAAAAAAAGGCATGCTGTGGAATCAATCAATTTCGTAGGGGCCCATTTTCGTGAATTGCTTAAATTTTGCAGGTTTGTGGGACGTAATTTCACAAAAATTGAGCCACCACAAACTCTAGTAATTCCACAGTTCTGTACATCCCTGTTGATAAAGGTCATCCATTCTAAAGATCTTAAGCACATCGATTGTATTAAATTTGTTTTTCAGAACTTGAGCAAGTGTTGACGGTAGATGGAGTTTACAAACTTCTTTTCAGCATTAATGGAGAATTTCCAGGCCCGCCAATTATTGTTTATGAAGGACAAACGGTAAGTATTTATTTAAGCATTAAATACTTTTTTCTGGATGTCGTCCATCTGATAACACACAAATCGACTACCGCACGTTTGCGCGGTATGATTATTTGTCTGCACGGCTTGGTGTATTTAAGAACCGACGACATCCGAAAACAAATTCAAAAATTCAATCCAAAAATGTATATACTTATGTCAATTTGTATGAAATATTGTGTATTGGCGCTTTAAAGCCATTATATACGCCCTTAGTTGGGAACATGAAACGTGCATGGAACAGCCATATAAACATGTTATTTAGTACGTTTCCCCGACTTAAAATATAGTACTAGGAACTTTGGAGAGAACAATCTTTTTTATTAACGTTTAGTTATAATAAAACGATTATTTTTCTTAAGTGCATTTTTTGTTTATTGTTCATGTTAGTCTGATCGTTTCATTTAATCTTGCAATAAATACAAGTTTATTCAAAATGTGCAATGACCTTTTTACTTGTGCCCATGCGCCTCGACAAGGGTTAGCGACCTCTTAGTGTGTTGACAGGAAACTGATCGTCGCAGATTTCAAATGCAAACAAAATGGAATTATATTACAAATAAACATACGCTCTTTCTCTTATGTTATAATTTAGTAATAAAGTCATACCCGATTTGAATACATTGTTATAAAATATGAATTGACTTCGTTGACCTAAATAAAAACATTTAAGTGTTACTCTCGGTAGTGTTAAAAAAAATATTTTTGTTTTTCTAGTAAGATGATGAAATTGTTTGGAAAGTTCATTTAAAGGTACTTTATCTCATTTACAGGTCGATAATCCATCATTATTTCCTTAACTATAGTACAACTTTTTCCAATGCATATTATAATAAAACATATAATCCAAAAGATCTTATAGTTAGATCTTTAAATACAAAAAAATAGTTTAAAACAATTACATTGTCACCAATAATGGTTAAAGCTTACATGAATTCATAAAAGCATTTGGTAGCCATATAAGTTTCGATAGCTCCTCTACTGCCACTGGGGTATATATACCGGTTGCGAAAGTTACGGTCGGTTGCTTTCCGAGCGAGGCATTCAGGTTGCTTGGACTTCTATATGCCTGAACTACACATTGTAGTAAAATGTTTATAGTAAAGAATGAAAAAAAAACCAACAATCAATGAAATACCAAATACATTCTTTTGTATATTTATTCTTTGAAAGGATTCCCCAGATATCTTTATTATTTTGCACAGACAGTGCTGCCTCACTTCGCATTCACATCGAACACATGTGTCGTTCATATAGAGGGGATAATGTCTGTGTATTTTTGAAAACCCTGGCGACACTATATCCAACACAGTATATAAAATGATAGTAAATCCAAGAAAGTAACAATGTAACATCGTTTCCATCCGTTTCTACAAAAATGCTCCGTTTCTAAAATCCATGCGATCATTGACATTTCCCGATCTGCCACAGTGTGTAGTTTGCGCATGTGCGATGTTATAACATACACGGGAAAACCGTCAACAATTATCGAGGAATTTTATAAGTATCTGCGCCTGGATTTTGTGCAGTGTGTCTTGTTTCGTCATTTATTGGATTTATCTTGCCAATGCAGTGGTTGTCATTTTATTTTTCTTCAAAACGCGTTTCTACATGTCTTTTCGTCCAATATAATGTGTTTGGGTGTATGAAACTCCTGAATGCGGTGAAACATGAATAGTACTCTCAGCCTTATAAAGGGTGTGTGTAGCGATGAACAGAACAATATAAATCGACAACTAATATGGCGGTAGTCGGAGATAAAAGGGAAATAATGCGTATTTATGAATTCATGTCAGCTTTAATGTATTGTTACAAATGAAAGATTAAAGTTCAGATTTGAACTTTAACCTCTCTACACGATAATTCAATGATCGTAAGGTGTAGGACATTTCATCTCATGCTAATGTCAAATATTGATAATTGATTAATCTACTAAACTTAGATTGTCTACAAACATTCTGTATTTAATTTACATGAGAATAGTGACGAATGGGTTAATTAAAAAACTTATTATGTATTGTTTTTAGTTTCACGAACGGCAGCCTACAATTGCAAGCTAAGTGTGCATAAATTAATCTATGTTTTCTCATACGTGTTCCAAATATTTTTAATGGGATATGAAAATAAGATGCATAGTTGGTTGCTAAAAATGAGGTTGTTCTCCTTTAAAAAAACACAATTCGCTAACGTGCGGCGACTATCCTTACCTCACGCTCTAAAAATATATCATCTTCAGAAATATTAACAATAATGAATTAAAATTTTCCGATCTGAATGAAATAGGTATATATCTCAAAGCACAAGTTTTTGTCACTTTCCAGGGACTTTTCACATTCTTATCGCATTTGTAATATTACTTTTGGATCAACCATCGTATATATTCCCGATGGTAATTTTCTTCCTTCTGATTTGCTATCTGACAATAGAACAGAAATAGACCAATCCACACTTTACGAAAGTTATGTCCCTTGAGCGCCATTTTTGGGGGAAACCCATATATTTATCACAGTATCCTTTGTAGTTTAGAGGATTGTAACTTCGTCATTTGACATTGGAAATCCGTTTCCGCTGTGAATTTGAATTGCCCTAAGTTGGGGCAACCCATACATCGAAGGAATAAAATAAATTCCGAGAGATTTCTTCACAGGGCGCCCAAATATTTGGTTGCATAAAGAAGGGAAAAGTTGGTTTTTTTCCTTTGGGTTGACCCCGCAAAGGGGAACAACTTTTGCAAAGTTTGGATTGGGCTATATCAATATGTTATTTAGTTCGCTTCCGCGACTTGAAAAATAGTTCGAGGAACTTTGGCGAAATTTTTTTTTTTATAAACGAATAGTTATGATTAAACGATCATTTTACAAAAGTACATTTTCGATTCTTTATATTAGTTTGAACATTTCATTCAATCTTACAATGATAAATATGTTCAAAATGCCCAATAGCCTTTTTACTTGTGTTCATGCGCAATGACAAGGGTTAGCCGCCTCTAAGTGTGTTTACAGGAAATTGATCGTCGCAGATTTCCAATGCAAACAAAATGGAAATTATATTACATATAAACATATGCTCTAATTGTATAATTTAACTTTAGTACAACTTTGCCGAATACATATAATAAAAAATATATTATCCTAAAAATCTTTTAGTTACATCTTTAAATAAAGAAAATGGTTTTCAACAGTTACATTGAGACCAATAATAGCTAGTGTATTGTTACAAATGCAGATAGCTAATGTATTGTTACTAATGCAAGAGTAACATTTAGATTTGACTTTTAACCCCTCAACACGGAATCAATAATCGGAAGGTATATTCATTTTATCTCACGCTAATGTCAAATATTGATTATTGATTGATCTACTAAATTTAGGTTGTCTACAAACATTTCGTTTTTAATTCAATTGAGAGTGGTGAAAAATGAGACACATGAACAATGTAATTAATAAAGTTATTACGTTTGTTTTTAGTTTTACGAACCGCAGTGCAACAAGTTACAAGTGCAACCTAAATGTGCATTATTTAACCTATATATTTCATTTCATAAGTCTTCCAAACTTGTTTTCTGATGAGATAAGAAAAAAAGATGCGTAGTTTGTTGCTAAAAATGAGGTTGCAAATCTTTAAAAAGCACATTTAAAATAAGAGTATACATTCCCGAGGTGATTTTCTCCCTTCTGATTTGCTATCTGACAACGTTACTCCTAAATCATGTAACTCTGTTGGTTTTGAGCGAAACGTAAATAGCTGAATGATTAAGAAATGTTTGATAATGAAGTACGGGATTATTTCCTGTCTGGGTCTGCTTTTACCTGCCCTCATTTAATGACATATTTATCACGCATAATGAATTCACGTGGTTGCAGCTGGCATCGAAGGACTTAAGATGTCATATAGATTACCATGTATTTATGTAATGTAAATGTACTGCTAAGAATTTATTTAAAACGTTTTTAAACAGTTGTAAAAGTAGAAGAAAATATTTTTAGCAATTATCACAAAGCCCGAAAAAGCTAATTTAAACAGAAAAATAGTGCGAATGATTGTTATGCACACCGTGACATAACTACTTTTTAGTCTTTTTTCCTGATAATACAATTCTAGACTCCGCCCTAAAGTTTCAGTCATGTGAATCAATTTTTATGTTAATGACTTACGTGGCTAAGGTTTCATAATTTTTTTTCAGAACATTGAACTTTATGAATGCAGTTTATGTAACTCTTACATTAGGGCATAATTTATTGCATTCAACTGATATGGTTCCTTACATACATTATGTTGCTAGACATCATAAATTACTGAGATGAAAGTGCTCTTTACAAATCTTCAAAAGTTAATCACCGACCTTGAATATTTTTTGAGCTTGTTAAGTCATGAAACAGCTTAACACAGTTTTTGTATAGTGCGATTCTTATTAAATGCACCAAGGGGATATTAAACTGCAATCTTTATTTTAGAAGCTCTCTCAATTACAGTATTGCTTTGTAAATATGCATTTTACCCAAACCAATTTTGTGCTTTTTATAAGAATTATAAAACTATTAAAAAACTCAGACCTGAAGATTCTGAAATACAAGTGTAACTCACAACACCTGGGAGAGTTAAATAATTTCCAATTTCTTCTCTACGTTTAATATAATTAGAAATAATACTTTTTTATCTGAATAACTGTCAATGTAGCAGAATAACAAATACAATGTATATATAATTTATATCGTCCCAATATGTCTAAAGACAATAAATAAATACATTTCATAAAGTTATTGACTTCTTGGATAATGATTACGCTGTCTTATCGGAAAAAATCCAAAAAATTCGCAAACATGAGAAACATTCTTTGGTGAAGTTTATATTACACTTAGTGAAAACGGTAAATGAAAGCACCAGCACCAAAAACTCGGAATCGTTCCGATTTCAATCCCTTTTTACGTGACATCCAAATAAAAAGATTTTGATATTCAAAGCTACACAAAATATTATTTTTTCGATTGTTAAATAGTACATGTATTTTCATCGTTAAAAGGTACATTACACAAATACACCTCTAATATGCCCCTTAATTGATCTTTAAAAATAGGCTTTTTTAGATTAGAAAGGAATTTATTTTTAATGTTAAGCTCAAGCTCGAGTTGTTGATAAAATGTTGCACTTTTAATTTCCATTTAATTTTTTTAATCAATGTATTCAACGCTTGTTTCAATCAGAGAGACAAATCTTTTTCAGTAGTTTTTATGATGTTTACGTCCAACTGTTTCTTGTCTAGTTAAGTGTTTTTTTTTAATTCATTACAAACTTCTGTCGGATATGGTGTCAAGCCTATGTGTATCTTAAATCATTATTTCACTGTTCTCAATTTTTGAGTTTTTTTTTTAAAACGATGCCATTTATTTTCTTTTTCTTAATGGTTCCCGCAACCATATACGGTGGTTTCTCAATATTTGTTGAATACAATTTTCGTGGATTTCGTTGTTAATGTTTTCCATGGAATTAAATGTTCATTGAAGTGCAATTTCTACTAACAACAAACATTGATAGGGTCATTGTCCATGAATATACGTATCTTTGAAACAGCGATTTTCACTTTATCCACGAAAATTGATACCCTTGAATATTAATGGAAACCACAGTAGAAACTACTATTTAAACACATATCAGACTGTCTGTATCTTACGTAAAAACAACTATATCATGTTTACTTAAAACAACTAAATCATATTTATAGATAGAGGTCCTGGTGAGGAACCACCTCTCTAACGAGGTCTTCACTATCCACTGGCACGGCATGCACCAGAAACACACGCCTTGGATGGACGGGGCTTCCATAGTATCTCAATGTCCAATTGGACCAGGTCAAAACTTTATGTATAGGTAAGTAATCCAACCTTTAGCTCAAGCATTCCATCAAAGCAACAAACCCTGATTTAACAGAAGAGTATTAATTGTTTTTAGCATAAAAAGGGGGAAAAACCCAAATAGGCAGATTTTTAATTTTTGATTTTTTTTTTATATGTGTTGATATGTAAAACTTTTCAGAGAAAGGTTCCTTGTACAACATCAGCATGCCAACTATGACTCAATTTAAGTGAGGAAACATTTAAAATCACCTATTGTTAACTTGTAAATGTTTTTGAAGATTTAAGGCTGACCCAGCAGGTACCCACTGGTACCACGCCCATCAGGGGTCAATGAGGGGAGACGGGCTGGCGGGACCCCTGATAGTCCTCCCACGCAAAAAACGGACGAATCTACCAAGGGTAGAGGACGACTTCATCATTGTCATACAGGAGTGGAACAGAAACAAATCATCACTCGAAAATCACGAAATCCATGCATGGAACATGCATTTGTATGTTGTTTTTTTCATGGTTTTCTGTAGAAAAGACAGAGTGGAAAGTAAATTAATCGCAAAAAATTATTAACAATAAAATTAATCCGTTATTCAGACTTTTTACTCCTTATTACTACTTTATACAATATTTTTTTTGCTTAGAAATTATATTTGCAAAACAAAGCTCATTTTCAAAATAAGTGAATCGTGTTTTTCTTTAATCATGAAAAAAGAAATTGACGTAATTTGAAAAAAAAGATAAAGTATGTAAAATTTTACTGTGAAGCTTACTATTTGAATTACATATACTAATACAATGAACAATGTTGACTTTTCGAAATACACCTTCATTTTCCTTACAGGTACGCCGATGACTTTAATTGTACTGAGAGCTGTTATATCGTTACACATACCACGGACGGAACCAGCATGGGCATGGAACCTTTCCATTCTGGACTAATTAACGGAAAAGGTACGCCCTGAATGCCTTTAAGCTTGCTGCAAAAAAAGTAATTCATATATTTACTAAAGACCCCCCGTATACATGTAATATTTTTATATTATGAAATAAACTATTTTTTGCACACTGACATTGATACGCCATGGTTTCAGGGTGAAGGACTGGAAACATGTTGTTAGGATCATTTACATCATAGAACTCGCAATTGTTGTTTATAGCAGGATTATTTAAAGTGGCACGGTTACTCAAAATAGAGGTTTTAATTTTTGATTATGACAACAAATAAAGAAGAAGAGCTACACGAAATTTTATCATAGGGAAGGTTTCGCGCATCATTAGTCATTACCTTTCAATTTACAAGTCATTAAATCTTATCCGGAATGGCACATGTAAGCAAAGCGGGTTGTTTTGGACATTGGTTTAGTGACACTTGATTGCAATTTGTATCTTCAAATAGTTACAGTGGGATTGAGACACTGAAAAAAATATTTTGAATTTGAAGCTATTCGATGTCTGCGGTAAAAAATATGCATGACTTAAGAATGCATCTTAATAAATATATAGTTGTTCAAGACAACAGGTTTCAATGAGAGGCTTCTGGCTCATGATACATTCCATCTGCAGAATTTACATGCCTCTGCGCTTGCGTGGTTATGAAGCGGAAGGAAAACTCAATGTTTTTGTGTTGGCCCAAAGCTTGATTCTATTTTTCTCTTTTAATTTGATTTATCTACTTTTGAACTCCGTAATTTTTTAAAAGTTCGTGTTTTCAGATGATATATTTAAAATATGGAAATCGTGTAAAAATTCGATATTTGCTTAATCATGATTTTGTGCGTCACCATGTCCCTTTAATGTTAAATAGACGTTAAACCTGAGTAAAAAGAATAATCAAAATGCAAGATTTTAACTGTATTAGACGTATGCCATAGGCATACACTCGTCCGGATACACACACAAAAAACGACGGTAAATTATTTCACTATCACTCCGACACAGTTTTGTTTGACTGATTCAAAGAATTACAGATAAATTGATAGATTTTTCTCTTTTTTCATATAGACATAAGGCTGGCTTGCATGCTGAAAATTATATTTATACGCTATGCTGTGATTATGATATTCTTTTAACAGGTCATCATTATCCGGATAAAACGGAAAAACCCTTGGTTCCGGTACTTCCCCTTGAAATATTCAAAGTAAAACCAAACAAGAACTATCGGTTTCGAATAATAAATGCTGCCACGTTTGTGTCCTTCAGATTGTCAATAGACGAGGTGTGTGTGGTTTTATTTATTCAATTCAATTATAAACTGAAATATGAAGGTTGGTTTTTGAATTGAGTGTGAATTTTAATCACTATTGTCATCATTATATAACTTTGTTTGTTTCAAAATCAAACTGCCTTTAAATACAACTTATGAAATTTTTTAGTTATTTTGCTTATACACCCAGTGAAAGCTAAAACTTTGTCGAATGATACATCATTCCTAATATATATAAATACTTTCATTTAACATCGATTTCTTAAATAAAATTGTCAGCACTTGTTTCGTGTAATTGCAACGGACGGACATGACGTTGAACCGGAAGTTGCCCAATCGGTCGTTATAGCAAGTGGAGAGAGATATGATGTTTTGGTTCAAACTAAAATGAATTCGAGGAAAAACTTCTTTATCCGCGCCGAAAGCATGGAACTCAAAAGCCAATTTCTGGTATGAAATATTTTTGTTTTATACTATTAGCAACAAATGTAATGAATTTATCAAAAAATGTTTTCTATAATGTAAAGAATGAAGTAATAGTAAATGTAATTGAACAATTATAATTGAATGAAACAACAGGTTAAATATGAATTGGTTTGTGTAATTGTAGGACCCTATTTACCCTGGAGTGGTGAAGGCTATCTTTAGATATGAAGATGCTCCAGATAGTTTGCCTGACACAACTCGCCAGAAATGTACCCGAGAAAACGCTTGTAAAGTTATCAACTGTCCAAATAAGTATGTGAATGGTATCAAACATAAATCTGAAAGTCGAAAATCTTCTGCGAGATTGTAAATATTTACAACGTTAATTTCATCAATAGTTATATGACCCTTTTTCGTGAATTTATGAGTTGATCCGGGCAACTTAATCAAAAAGTTTGTCCAAATGGGATATTTGGCATCATATTTCAAAGGTATGACCAAAGTGTACGAATCTACATATCATCCTAATTAACATTACGGTATTAAAGTAAAAAAATTAAAACTGTGGTAGCCCTATTTATTCATGGGGATATGATAAAGTATTGCTTGCAGATATATTGCAATCATCATAATGGAACATTAAATTTGCGATCTAATTTAATTCTGCCTGTTTCAACGACACTTTAATTATTTTAATTTGTAGGATTACGAAAGTTTTCACCGATAACAAATGCTTTTTCGTTCATATTGTGTAAAACAAGAAAATTGAAAAATTATATGACGACTTTGTTTGAAAACACTTCACAGAAAAACAATGATTTCTAATTCACACATGTCAACCTTAAACACAGAAGCTATGAATTATCTTAACTAAAGTATTAAGCTTAATCCGCGGAATTGTTTATGAAATGGTTCTCTTCGTCGCCTGCCTTTGTTGTTATATGTAAGCACAGCTGTCGCTACCTTAGACTATGCTTACAGTGAGAAAGGGTAGTCAGGAGAATAGGTGGATGGGGGCCTTCTGACATTTTGTTCAATTCATACTTATAAAATCATAAATAAAGACTACTAAATGAAGGGTCTGAATCCCTCCTAAAATCAAAAATATCACCATGTTTGGAAAAAGGTTCTGCATTCGAGAATAAGTATGGAAGGTTTTAAAACTGTTGTTTTATCTATTTAAGACTATACCCGAGGGCAGATCACGTGAATTGTTTTTCCGTTGCGAATTTACTATCCACGCAGGAAACCATCAATTCCTGTCCAGTCCCTGTGTCTCAAAATGGAGAAAGAATACGAGAGGACTTTCTAAACTTTCATTTCACAACAGCAAATCCTGGTATTAGCATAGCAAGATTTGAAAACTACTAAACATTTTTTTTTAATTCTATAATAATTTTCTTATATTCTGAATTCATTTGCCAGCAATAAAATATTTGATGCAATGTTTAAAATTGCTTGTTTACATTCTGTTTCACAACAGCATTGTTCATTGAATTATCGTTGTAGAATCTCAGAACCCAGTGATGAAAGCAACGATCAATGGACATGTTTTCACCACCCCTACCTGTCCTCCACAGGTTTGAATATGGTTACTTTTTATCAGAAGTGTCTAATTTAAAAGTTTCATACACAAATGAAGAATGTTTTATTATAATTTAGTTATTATTTTGAAACATTTATAATGTATAAGAGAGAGAGAGAGAGAGAGAGAGAGAGAGAGAGAGAGAGAGAGAGAGAGAGAGAGAGAGAGAGAGAGAGATGACGATGATGAGAATGGGGATCACGACGAGAGGACAAGAGAAAAAGGGGATTTATGTTCTTCTTGCATTTAGGTTTCATTGTTCTTATTTCACAGTCTACATATGGTCCCAAAGCAAGCTCATGTATCGATGACTGTAACAAACAAAAGTGCTTGAAACAGCAATGTAGCTGTACACATTTACTCAACTATGACAACACTTCATTGGGCTCCGCTGTACAGCTTGTTCTTCTCAGCAGAGGTAGGTTGAACGACAGTCCACACAGCCATGCTTATAACTTTATGCGGAATGTTAAACTTTAAATTTAATGATTTTTGTTATTTTTTTTTTTGGTGTTTTGTATTCATTAAACAGTTTTTATTTTATATTTTTTTTTTGCAATTATACAAAATTTCAATTATATAGAAAACATGAAATGGAAAATTTTTGAAAAGTTATTTTTCGGACATTTCTACACAGCTAAATACTAATTGAAAATTCAACATTTCAAAAACATTATGTTAATAGGTCAAGATGATTATGATATTATCCCCGAGTACCAAAACTCCATCACCATAAGCAGAAAACATCCCACGTTTTTTGTAAATTATTTTTGTATTTTTGTGGTTTTTATCATTTGCAGTCACTAAATATAACATGGGATATAATTTAGGATTTAGAAGCCTTATTTGGAGCAAAATTAAATGATTGTTTCCTGTACAAAAATTGTTTTGCTATATATTCCTTGGAAGAAAAATATTTCCTTTGACAAAAATTAGTGATTTTTTCAGATCCTCGTTATCATTAGATTTTAAGATATATGCAGACTTACTATACTAGCAGGTTTTTGCAGCAAAATGAAATTTAAAAAAATACAGCTCATATCGCTTTAGATGGTATTTAATTTTATTGAAATGAAATGATCGCCAGAATAAAAATTTGGTCCTTGTAACAATAAGCACAACGACCTTTTCAGAATGCATAGATGCCGTTTGATTTCTGTCCTTAATTATTTCAAATATTTCATATCATTAACAAATATAATAATGATTCTATTATTTTTTATTACATTTTTTATAAATGTAGCGTATTCTAAATAGCGACATGTTGTATATATCTATATTTTGTATAAGGCAAAAATTACGGCTTGAGCGATTTGACGTTATTATCAAGTGTTATGCATAAACGCTATTGCGGACTGAAAAAACTGATTAAATTACCTGAATCAAAAATGCTTTACATGTAAAATGTTTTATCTTAACCTCTCTAAAAATGACAAACCGCCGTTAGTGATTGGACCCCAGTGTCAGATATATCGATAGTTCAGTTCATACGTTAAAAAAAAGTGGTAGCTGAATGATATTTCATGCAATTATTGGTGCAAAAAATTAGCAAGGTGTAATTTTGTTGTTTTAACACATTCTTAGATTTAATTGTTGCAAATTGTTTACATTTAATTGGAGATTTTTACATGTAAATTATGACGTCATAATTTCACTTGATTACAAACGGCGAGGAGTTTCACGAAAGTGACGGAGTTAAGGTAGTGACGGAGTTAGTGGGTTATGCGACTAATGAACGAAACGATTTTCTCGTTTGATATTTCAGATGGATTACGTGGAGCGACAGATCACCCAATCCACATACACGGTCACAGTTTTCATGTTTTGAAAACGGTATACCCTGAACTTGATCCTACAACAGGGTTGGTGACGAACTTTAGCAGGGACATCGAATGTGAAAGCGAGACTTGTCTAACACCAAGATGGAGTAATAAAGAGTGGGCCGGTGGAAACCTTCCTGACCTGAATTTGCAGAATCCCCCACTCAAAGACACGGTGGTGGTGCCAAGAGGAGGCTATGTGGTGCTTAGATTTTACCTGGATAATCCAGGTATGATAAGCAGATTTTCCTTTGATAATACGATATTCTTAGAAATATCTCAATGTGTAATTTAAAAAAAAAATGTTTATTCTATCTTTGAAAACATGCAAAACCTAAGAGATCAATCATGTATGAAATACCCTTGCCTTTCAAAATTGTACAGGCATCTCAAATGATTATTCGTTTCATAAGAGCTTACTGATATGAAAGTTTTAATGCCAGCTTTTAATTTTTTTTTTCACATTATGCATGTTATCCTTATCTTTATGGCTTTGAAATGCAAAACTATTGCAGAGTTTCTCCTAGTGTATCAATTTTTACATTTTTTGACAAGTTTGAAATCCTCGTCTTGCTAGTCGACTTAGAGCAAATAAGTCTGTTGTAGAATATTACCTTTCTAATGCACTTCATAATTAACATTGATAAAATAGTAAGTCTTTGCAGCAAAGCACAGGCCAAGCAAAGAAAGCCCCATCATGTTTGGGATATTTTGAATTATCGAAAAATGTTAAAGAATACAGCTGGTCGTTCTATAAATAAAAAATAGCATGTTATGATATCAATAAACCATTGTTAAAAATAGCTGGTTTCAACAGTTAAAACTCTTAAACGCATTTTTCTTTTTAAATTAAGGATATTGGTTCCTTCATTGCCATATGGATGCCCACCAAATGGAGGGTATGACACTTATAATTAAGGAGGGACAACGAATATTCCACCCGAAACCTCCCAAAAGGTTTCCATCTTGTGGAGACTTCACTTGGAGTCTTGATGAGTACAAGGAAATCACAGATGCCAGAATAGCTAATCTAGGCAATGAAAACAACTCGACGGATAATAATGGTAAAACAAACATTTGTCATGAAAACACTTCACTATCAAAATCTATTATTGTAATATTTTTTAAAGATATTGTTGGTAGTTGTAATTTTAAGATTATCAACAAACATAAAGTGTGTATGTATGGTTAAGGTGATGGGAGACATCTGTCGATATTAATGTGGAGTAAAGTACATTTAAGATAAAACTCTTTCACCGTTCAGAATTTATAATTTCAGAAAGTTTATTCAAAAAATACTTTTTAAATAGTATTGCAAAGGTAAAAATTATAAAATCCCCAACGGGATTCGAACTCATTACTTATAGCCTCTAAGGAATCCTCTAACCCATTACGCTACGCTGTAACGGGACAATTTTAGGAAAGAAATTATATATTAAATTACAATTTATCGTATTGTTTATTTCGATAAATAGTACGTCACAATATGGAGTTGTCCTATACCACCTTAATCTTTTTACATAATATATTCTCTTTGCTGAAAGATTATGGCTTAATTAATTGAAATATTTCTCGTTTGGAAATTTAGATAGATATTGTGTCTTATTAAATATACTAAGTTGCAGGGAATACATATCGTTGTTAGAAAGTTCTTTTTTAATGAGCATGTCCTCTGTATAAAGATTTAAAAAATGACGTGTCAAGCATGAAAAAAACTTGCTACTTACATCTTTAAATCGATTATTTCTTTTTAACTTTCAGAATAAGTTATGTTAATTTTTGTTGTATCTAATTGTCAAGGTTATTTAATATTTTTTTTTAATCACAATACCTTCAAAGTACATTAATTTTCATGAGTGTTAATCATCAGTGTATTTATGGTTATCTTATTTTTCATTTAAAAAAATATTTTATGAATCATTTTCTAATTTCAGATCCCCAGAACTTGAGCAATACGGATTTACTGTGGGATTTAACTATAGCTGTTTTAATAACGTGTTCATTTGGAGCTGTCCTTTTTCTGTTATGCCTATTCAAATACTACTTAAGTAATTGTCTCATAGAAAGGCGTGATCAGGAGAGTCCGTACAGCATGCTGAAACAGAACAATAGAGCCAAACCCCAATCATATGGCTCATCTTGACATATAGTTCTGTATAAAGACAGTATTATTAGAAAAATATATCATCATTGTTTTTCATGTATTTCATTTCATTAATAATAAACTTTAAAGAGCTACTGCGCCTTCCGTTAATATTGTTTTGAGGCACAAGTGTCGTAAGTCAAACTAGTTCTTATATATTAAAATCATAAACAAATTAACGACGTTTTACCAAACAAAAAATTCGAAAGTGTCGAAATTACATCAAAAGGGAAACGAGCTTCGAAATCAAATAATTACTTTTAGTTTAGTTTTCGGACAATTCGTATAAAATGCAAAAAAATGAGATAGCGTTGACACAGCTTAGATATTCAATGCCAACTCGAGACTTTTTTGACGGAACACATCGGTATTATTGCTAAGGGTTAATAAAATATAAAACAAAAACCTTTGTGAAAAAACAAGGAATAATTTGCAAAAGAAACATTATTTGAAATGTTATCAAAATATACCAAATATGACTTAGAAAGCAACTCTATAAAGATCATTATTGTTAGAAAACAGCCACCTTACAAGTATGCGCGTTAAGCATGGCTCTAATGATAATAAGTTTTGTAATAAAAACGGAAGTCTTTTATCAAAAAGTTAAATTACATCACGCGAATATATTGTACGGTTTATTGTACAAGATATACATCTAAAGTGTTGATAGACGCTATTGCGTCGAAAAAGTTGAATAATTGGAGGTTTGTTGACATGCAACTTTATTTTGTTCCCCAATGATAATTGGTGTTCATTTGTAACGGTGACAAATAACATGAGTTAAATAACAAGTTTATCATTGCTAGCTGAACGCGATAAATTAAATAAAAAGAATTACGTTTACTTGGGTTTTGAGATTTCAATTTTGTTTACAAGGTCCAATACCTGAAATAATTTTTTTTAAAAATCACAGAATAACGATGTAAAAACCAAATCTCGATATTGATATATCAATGTCTTGTTTATCTCGATAAAGTATACTTCGACAAAACAAGATTTATATTAAACAGGAGAAATTCGGACTATTTTTTGTATTTTCTTTTATCCCTTAAAACTTTATGTAACAATGATATCACAAACAAAAAAGTTAAATTTCTGGTGTATTGTTGTTTTATTTCGAGTATAATTCTATATCACTAGCTGGCCCGACATGGCAAAAAATTGAAATAACATAAAATTAATTAAGGATAAAATTTCTTGAAAATTTAATCATTGACGTTATGTATTGTTATTTGTGTATTGATACACAATATTGATGGATGAATACAGACTTTAAAATAGTTTTAGGCAATCAATGGTTTTGAGGTCCTATCAGTCCACTTTTGTAATATTCGATTAAAAACAGGTAGAATTTTTCTAATAAATAGAAGATTATATATATGGACGAACCTTAAAGTTAAATTCAAATTAATTTCTGGTCTTTTACGATTAATTGAAAAATCAAATCAGTGAATTATTTTATCATTTTCCAATCACAAAAATGTTTGATTATTTTAGATAATTTAACAATTAAGTAGACTTTAATAAGAGTAAGCAATTTTAAAAAAAAATTCAGGAAACAGTCGGAGCTCATTAGCATAAAATATAGGCCATTGACCTAATCATTTGAAACTGAAAAAATAGCACATCATTAGAAACCACATTAGAAAAGCTAATGTTCGTCAAATAGGTTTTCGTTCCAATTAGTGGATTCCACTAACCCCCAAAGTATCCGTTATCATTAAATAACACTTCAAAATAAGGTAGTGAAATGAAATAATTACCTTTTTTATCTTTCTGCATACATATTTTCTTATAAGCAAAGAGAAAGCAAAAGCTGTTATAGGAATCTGAACCTATAACATACTTCTTCGCTTTTATATCACCCATTATTTTTATGTTCACAAATACATATTTATTATAAATCTTATACATGTGTATAGCAATAAATACATTGCAATTCTACAACGTTATTTATATATTACGCCTTTGTCGAAATATAACACTCATACATAAAAAGGGAGTACAAAATCAACGCATCTAAGATCCCTATCAATGTTCATACCAAATTTGTATTGTTATCTGTTAAAAAAGTAGCATGGGTGTCACATGTAGATAAGTGAAGATTTTCTGTCATGGGTTATAAGCCTACATGATTTTTATGTCCTTGCTTATTCTTCATTCTGTTAGTTTTGAAAGGTAGTGGAAACCACTAAACACTGTACTAAGCTAATTATTTTTGGAGAGTTTTAGAATAGTTCAATCTTATTGTGCGTTTTATATTTAAAAAATCGAATCTACAGTTTCATGTTATGCCATAAAATAGATATATTAAATTTTTTCAACATCAGTACAAAACACATGTCTAATCTACGCAAAACATGTAAGCCTTTATCGACGAAGTTAAATTTTTCTAACATTTTTTGTAGTCAGTAGTTATAGTTCACTAGTTGGACCCACGGTTGATAGTTTATACAGATATTTATATGCATCTAATATCACTTAACACGAGTAAATATTGTAAAAACCGAGATCACAATATCTGCAAATAAAAGTCGAGTCGGATATAAGCATGAATGTAACAAACGATTAAATAAGAAACTATTGATCCTTCATGCATGTACATAGTAATAAAACAATGGATTATAAACCGTTATTCATCTGTTCTAGTTTTATATGGAGTACACAGGAAATGTATCTAGGAGATATATTAAACATTGGAAAATTTAAGTTGTAGCGTAATCTGACTCTATTTAAATAAAAAAAATCGTTATGAAGAGTCTTTAACAGGTTTCGATTTTTTCCCTGCTGTCGGAATTATATTTGTTCTGAATTGCAAAACAAAAACCTTTATGTTATAAAATCGGTGTCTCGCTTCTTTGTCTCATTTCCCTGTCTTATTAGCCGTGGTTTTTAATACTCCTCAATATCTGATCTAATTCGTATTATCATTTAAGGGGGTCTAGTGGTCTACAAATCGGATCTGCCTTAAGCTTTGAAAATGAATTTGGTCCATAATATAATATTTCGTAAAGGATCCCAACAAATAAAGAGAGACAGCTAACTTAAGGTTTAAAGAACACATTATACACTTAATTTTTTGTAAGACTAGCTGTCATTTTTATTAACCTATTGGTTTAAATTTGTTTTTGAAACTTTTGAAATGCATTTCACCTCGCTGTACCTTTTTTTTACATTTTCATTTTAAGTTGCAATGTTGTCATTATCCGATTTTCTGCATTTAAGAAATTTAGAAAAATAGTTTTGCTAAGTAATCCAATTTTCCTCTCAAACCCAGCTCTTATATCAGTAATACAAGTTTTTTGTTATTTTTTTTTTATTTTTTTTTTTGCAATCCCATTTTTTTCTTTGTTATGATGTCACGTTTTATGCAGACAACAATTCTCTACCAAAGGATATTATCTCAGAATCGGTTAAGTATCGAAATAATTTTTGAATTCACGTTAACGGTGAAAAAAAGAGTTTGCTCATCTTTTAAAAGCACATTTAGAATAAAAGCATACATTCCCGATGGTAATCCTCTTCCTTCTGATTTGCTATCTGACAATGTTACTTTCAAATCATGTGACTCTGCTGGTTTTGAGCGAAACGCAAATGGCTGAATGATTGAGAAATGTTTCATAATCAAGTACTGGATTATTTCCTGTCTGGATCTGCTTTTACCTGCCCTCATTTAATGACACATTTATCACGTATAATGAATTCACGTGGTTGCAGCTGGCATCTACGGACTTAAGATGTCATATAGATTACCATGTATTTATGTAATGTAAATGTTCTTCGAAGAATTTTAACACGTTTTTAAACAGTTGTAAAGATAGAAGAAAATATTTTTAACAATTAGCACAAAGTCTGAAAAAGTTAATTTACACAAAAAAGTCCGAATGATTGAATTGCACTCCGTAACAGAACTACTATTTAGTCTTTTTTCCTGACAAAATCTAGACTCCGCCCTAAAGTTTCAGTCATGTGAATCAATTTTTATGCTAATGACCCATGTGACTAAGGTTTCATAACTTTTTTTCACATCACTGAACTTTATGAATGTAGTTTAAGTAACTCTTACATAAGGACATAATTTATTGTATTCAATTGATACGGTTTCTTACATACATCATGTTGCTAGAAATCATAAATTATTGAGATGAAAGTATTCTTTATAAATCTTCAGAAGTTAATCACCGACCTTGAATATTTCTTTTGTGCTTGTTAAGCCATGAAACAACCTGACCCAGTTTTTGTATAGTGCAATTCTTATTAAATTCACCAAAGGATATTAAACTGCAATTTGTATTTTAGAAGCTCTTTCATGTACAGTATTGCTTTGCAAATATGCATTTTACCCGGGTGTAGATCACTTCGCCCCAAAGCCAAAGCGCCTCATGCACGAGCGCCCCAAATTGTTCTTGGTGCGCCCCAAGTACGTTCCACGGGCGCCCCAAGTGTATCTCACAAGCACCCCAAATGTTGGTTTTTTCATGAAAAAATGTTCTTTACATATGAACGCCCCAAAGTCACTTTCGCTTACAGTATTAATTTGCATGTTATGAGCAAATTTTTCTAATGCTCCAAAGGGTAAATCATGGTTTTTTGTGTTTTACGAGAGCCCCAAAATAAGTTTCGTTATAAAATATTATGAATGTAAAATGCATTTTTTTTTCAAGTGCTACACAAATTGCTATTCGTGCTTGGGTTTTTTCCTTTTTCGAAGTTGATTTGAATCAACTCTCCTATGCAGTTACTCTGGCAAATCGAAAGTGAAACAGTGTTTGGACCTAAGCACAAATCATCACCGCTGACAAAACGTAGATCTTGAAAATAATAGATAAATTCGGTGTTCTGTATGCTCTACAGTAATAATAGATAAATTCGGTGTTCTGTATGCTGTACCGTTGTTTTTCAAAAGAATAGTATCTATAAATACCTTGAAAATAGTCAGATTTTATATAGTACGAACAATTCAATGGTTTATTTTAGTTGCATGTATTCCTATGCTAGATTTCAATATAGCCCGTTCAACCAGACTCTCGGCTGTCTCCGTAAATCTCCGACAAGCAGAGAGACAGCTGAGCGTCTGGTTGAACGAGACTAGAGTTCAATATTGCTTGGATCAAGACGTGTATAATTTTAAGAAACATTTCGAGTAATGATACACAATTTGATGGATTAATTCTATCTTTAAATATTACACAACATGATTCATATGGATTTTTCTCGAAATTCTTGTTGGAAAAGTTCGAGAATTCATATCATAAAAATTTGTATAACATATTGTTGATTTTTAAATTGATAATAATCAATAAAATCAACTCCCGACAGTCCTACAGTACTTTGATTATAGTTTCGCTGTCTAGTATGATATTCAAAATGTATTTTTTTGAGTCATAAGCTATTAATATTTTGTTTTGTTTTACAATTTTTACATAAATGTATCCTGGTGTTTACGCCAACAAAATTTACAAATAAGGACAATTTTTAGAACTTACATTTATGCATACCTTTTTAGTTTTAACTGGATACTTATTTCGAAATTCGAATCAAAAGAATAAACTTGGATCATAACTTTCCATGCCATTAGATTTTGTTGCTTAATGGTAGTTAAATTTTTTTTAAAAGAATGTGCCAATATTTGTAAAGAGGTCTTTTTATTGCTCCCTTTTTAAATATCACGTTTCCTTTTTGTGCGCTTTTGTTCATTATTGATAGTTTCTACAAAACACCGAATACAATTAATGTATACATACAATACACACAGTGTATACTAGTACATGGTGTACACACATCTAATCAAAGGGGTACACGACGAAGCCAATGTCTCCTGCGTACCTGGGTACGTTTTCTCCTGATACCGTGACAGGATACCCCCTCCCTTGACACCTTTTAATGCTTTCGAATATCCCCTTATATTACATCATCATCAGTTGTCTTCGGAAGCTAATGTTATAACACATTACATATATGTAATACAAAATAAATAATGACACAACCGCGACCCATAGGGTCTATATATTACTGCAAATACATTTATGACATATATAATACACATATTACGCATTGTGGGTTTTTTATAATGACTGACTGTAAATGTAAGCTTCAAGAAAATATTTAGAGGTTTGGGAGTAAAATTTGACAGTAGAAAAACAATATAGTCTAAATTTGACATTACAGTACTAGTGCAACAGTTGGATTGTATCCGACATTATTAAAAACATTCCTTCCAAAATAAGAATACTTTGTACAATTCAACAGAAAAATGACTCTTATCTTCCATTTCATTTAATACATAAAAAATTACATATTAATTCATCGAGAGGTTCCCACGTATGTCGCCCTGTTTAAATTCTAATTAGGAGTATACCACATCTGAATTGTGCAATAATATATCTTTGCGATTTTGAAAGGTTCATCTTAACGTAATTTTCAGTTTTAAAATTTGTTTTAATGCTTTTATACAATCGCAAACAGCTTGTTTTCAAATTTATTTACATCACAGAGCAATAGATTATCATAAAAAAAATAGCAAATTTAATTAGCAAATTTTTAAGTTCAAATGGTGATTTAATGTGTAATATCCATCTAGATATTCCAGTCCCACAAGAAAACATGCTTTGTTACCTTGCAAAGAATTTAAAACGTTTTTAAACAGTTGTCAAAATAGAAGAAAATATTATAAGCAATTAGCACAAAGTCTGAAAAAGTTAATTTAAACACAAAAATAGTACGAATGATTGAATTGCACTCCGTGACAGAACTACTATTTATTTTTTTCTTCTTCTGAGAATGCAAATCTAGACTCCGCCCTAAAGTTTCAGTCATGTGAATCGATTTTTATGCTAATGACCCACGTGGCTAAGGTTTCATAACTTTTATTCAGATCACTGAACTTTATGAATGCAGTTTATGTAACTCTTACATTAGGGCATAATTTTTTGCATTCAACTGATACGGTTTCTCACATACATTATGTTGTTAGACATCATAAATTATTGAGATGAAAGTATTCTTTACAAATCTTAAGAAGTTAATCACCGACCTTGAATATTTTTTTAGCTTGTTAAGCCATGAGACAGCTTGACACAGTTTTTGTAAAGTGCAATTCTTATAAAATGCACCAAGAGGACATTAAACTGCAATCTAAATTTTAGAAGCTCTTCCATGTACAGTATTGCTTTGTAAATATGCATTTTACCCAAATTCATTTGGTGTTTTATATGAATTATAAAACTATTAAAAACAACTCTCACTTGAAGATTCTGCAAATACAAATTTACAATACCTGGGAGAGCAAAAACTGCATAAGAAACTGCATGTGAAATTTCCAATTTCCTCTCTACATTTAAAATAATTAGAAACAATACTTTTTTATCTGAATAAATGCCTTTGCATCCGAATAACATATGCAATGTTTATATATTTTAGATCGTTCCAATATGTTCAAAGACATTTAAGGATTACGTTTACTCAGGGGCGGAAAAAAAATCCACTAATAGGAACGAAAAACTACTTATTGTTCATTGTAGCCCCACTATTCTGATGCTATTTTTCACTTTCAAATAACTAGATCAATGACCTACTTTTTCTGCTAGTGATCTCTAAATGTTTTTTTGAAAAAATTGTCAAAATTTGTCAAAATCATCCACCATTTTCAAGGTTTTCTTATTTTTTAATCATTTAAAATAATAAAACAATTTGTAGGTTGGGAAATGATAAAATACGAATAGTTTTATTAATTTTATATTTAATGAATCGTTTTAAGCTAATATTTTAAATTTTTTTTAATCCGAATTTCGTCTATCAATTTCTAAAATTATACCCATTTTTGATCGAGTTTTACAAAAAACTGACTAATAGAAGCTCCAAACTATTAATTGACTAAAACTGTTTATTGTCTGTATTATGTTTTCATTAACATTATATAAGATCAATGATCAAAATGTCGAAATATTTCATCTTGAATCGATTTTATGTATTTTTAAGATTTTTCCAATCGCGTGCCAGCAAGTAATATAAATTTGTAGAGTGAAAAATCGTTTTCAGTCGTTTTTATGATGTTTACGTCCATCTGTTTCTTGTCTAGTTAAGTGTTTTAATTTATCTGTGTTTCAAACTTCTGTCGGATATGGTGTCAAGCCTAAGTGTATCCTAATTCATTATTTCACTGGGTCTCAATTCTTGGATTTTTTAAAACAATGTCATTTATTTCCTTTACCTTAATGGTCCCCGCAACCATATCTGTTGTTTTCTCAATATTTGTTGAATACCAATTTTTATGGATTAGTTGTAAATGTTTTCCATGGAATTAAATGTTCATTGAAGTGCATTTTCTACTAACAACAAACATTGGTAGGGTCATTTGCCAGGAATATACCTATCATTAAAATTGAAATTTTTCACTTTATCCACGAAAATCAATACCCTCAAATATTAATGGAAACAGTGGAAACGACTATTCAAACAAATATCAGACTGTCTGTATCTTACAAACAAATAAACTATGGCATGATTACTAAAAAAACTAAAACATGATTATAGGTAGAGGTCCTGGTGAGTAACCACCTCTCTAACGAGGTCTCCACTTTCACTTTGACACGGCATGCACCAGAAACATACGCCTTGGATGAACGGGGCTTCCATAGTATCTTAATGTCCTATTGGACCAGGTCAAATATTTATATACAGGTAAGTAACCAAACCTCTAACATTCCATCAAACCAACAAAACCTGATTTAACAGAAATGTATTAAAGTTTTTTAGAATAAAAATGGGAAAAAAAACTTTATATTCAGATTTTTTTTAATTTTTTCTTCATATAAATAGATATGTAAAACTTTGCAGAGAAAGGATGTGGAAGCATTTCAAATCACCTATTGTTTACTTGTGTATGTTTTTGAAGATTTAAGGCTGACCCAGCAGGGACCCATTGGTACCACGCCCAACAGGGGTCAATGAGGGGGGACGGGCTGGTGGGACCCCTGATAGTCCTCCCACGCCAAAAACGGACGGATCTACCCAGGATAGAGGACGACTTCATCATTGTCATACAGGAGTGGAACAGAAACAAATCATCACACGAAAATCACGAAATCCATGCATGGAAAATGCATTTGTATGTTTTCTTCATGGTTTTCTGTTGAAAAAAAAAACAGAGTGGAAAGTAAATTAATGGCAAAAAATCATTAATAAAATTCATCCGTTATTCAGACCTTTTACGGGGCTTATTACTTTTTACTACTTTTTTTGCTTAGAAATTATATTTGCAAAACAAAGCTCATTTTCAAAATAAATAAGACGTGTTTTTCTTTTATTATGAAGAAAGAAATTGACGTATTTAAAACAATATAAAGTATGTAAAACATTACTGTGAAGCTTACTATTTGAATTCCATATACTAATACAATTAAATGTACAATGTTGACTTATTGAAATACACCTTCATTTTCATTACAGGTACGCCAAAGACTTTAATTGTACTGAGAGCTGTTATATCGTTACACATACCACGGACGGAAACAGCATGGGCATGGAACCTTTTCATTCCGGACTAATTAACTGAAAAGATAAGTCCTGAATGCCTTTAAGCTTGGTGCAAAAAAAACTGTCCAGATCTTTTAAGTAATTCATATTTTTACTAAAAACACCCATATACATGTAACACCTTATGTTAGAAATAAAATCTTTTTTGCACATTGACATTGATACGCCATGGTTTCTGGGTGAAGGACTGGAAACATGTTGTAAGTATCATTTACATCATAGAACTCGCAATTGTTGTTTATAGCAGGATGGTTGAAAGTGGCACGGTTACTCAAAAGATATTTTACTTTTTGATTAAGACAACAAATAAAAAAGAAGATCCCCACGAAATTTAATTATACGGAAGGTTTCATACATCATAAGGCATCACCTTTCAATTTACAAGTCAACGCGGGTTGTTTTGGATATTGGTTTAGTGACACTTATTGCAATTTCTGTCTACAATTAGTTACAAAGGGACTGAGACTCTGAGAAAAAATTTTGAATATGAAGCTATTCGATGTCTGTGGTAAAAAGTATGCTTTAATAAAGAATGTATCTTAATAAATATATAGTTCTTGAAGACATCAGGTTTCAATGGGAGGCTTCTGGCTCATGATATATTCCACGCTGCAGTATTTACATGCCTCTGAGCTTGCGTGGTTATGAAACGGAAGGAAAACTCAATGTTTTTGTGTTTGCCCAAGGCTTAATTCTATTTTTTTCTTTTTAATTTAATTTATTTGCTTTTGAACAACGTAATTTTTTAAAGACTCGTGTTTTCAAATAATATATTAAAATATGGAAATCGTGTAAAAATTCGATATTTGCTCAATCATGATTTTGTGTCACCATGTCCCTTTAATATTAAATAGACGTTAAACCTTAATGAATAAGCAAAATGCATGCTTTTAACTGTATTAGATATATGCCAGAGGCGTACACTCGTCCGGATTCACACACAAAAGACAACGGTAAATTATTTCACAATCACCCTGACACAGTTTTGTTTGACTGATTCAAAGAATTACCTGTAAATTGAACGATTTTTTTCTTTATTTATGGATATAAGGCTGGCTTGCATACCGAAAATTGTATGTATACGCTATGCTGTGATTTTGATGTTCTTTTAATACGTCATCATTATCTGGATAAAACGGAAAAACCTTGAGTTCCGGTACTTCCCCTTGAAATATTTTAAGTAAAACCAAGCAAGAACTATCGGTTTCGAATCATAAATACTGCCACGTTTGTGTCCTTCAGATTTTCAATAGACGAGGTGTGTGTCTTTTAATTCATACTATTCAATGATACACTGAACATGGAAGTTTGTTTTTGAATTGATTGAGAATTTTAATCACTATTGTTCCATAACCAACTGCAATTTAATAGGACTTATAATAAAATATTAAATAATCAATTTGCTAATACACCCACTGAAAGCTAAAACTTAAGTCTTTGTCGAATGATACATCATTCTTAATATATGTACTTTCATTTAACATCGTTTTCTTAAAAAAAATTGTCAGCACTTGTTGCGTGTAATTGCAACGGACGGACATGACGTTGAACCGGAAGCTGCCCAATCGGTCGTTATCGCAAATGGAGAGAGATATGATGTTTTGGTTAAAACTAAAATGAATTCGAGGAAAAACTTCTTTATCCGCGCCGAAAGCATGGAACTCAAAAGCCAATATCTGGTATGATTTTTTTTTATACTGTTAGCAACAAATGTAATGAATTCATCAACAATTTTTTTATATGATGTAAAGAACTGAGAAGAAACAAATATTGTTCTCAAATAAGAAAAAGTAACAACGGTTTATCCCCCATCTTCATAGATGGGTTTATCCTTTCTTTTAAGATTATATTCTTTTGTTATCAAAAGTAAATTAATTGAACAGAAATAATTGAATGAAGCAAAAGGTTAAATACGAATTGATTCATGTAATTGTAGGACCCTATTTACACTGGAGTTGTGAAGGCTGTTTTGAGATATGAAGATGCTCCAGAAAGTTTGCCTGACACAACTCGCCAGAAATGTACCCGAGAAAACGCTTGTAAAGTTATCAACTGTCCAAATAAGTATGTGAATGGTATCAAACATAAATCTTTCATACATTTGCAACTTTTATATCATCAATAGTCATATGACCCATTTTCGTGAATTTATGTGTTCATCCGTGCATCTTAATCAAAAAGTTCGTCATAATGGGATTTGTGGTATCATATTTCAAAGTAATGACCAAAGTTTAGGAATTTACATATCGTCCTTATTAATATTACCGGTTTTAAAGTAAATGGAAATAAAACCCTGGTAGCCCCATTTATTCCTGGGGATATGATACAGCATTACACGCAGATTTATCGCAACCATCATACTGAAACTTGATATTTGCGATCTAATTTAATTTTGCCTGTTTCTACGACACTTAAGTTATTTTAATTTGTATGATTCTGAAAATGTTAACCGATAACAAAAGCTATCTCGTTCATACTGTGTAAAACAAGAAATTTAAAAAAATCTTATATCAACTTTGTTTGAAAATACCACACAGAAAAACAATTATTACTTATTCACACATGTCAACCTCAGACACAGAAGCAATTAATAATCTTAACTTAAGTATAAAGCTTAATCTGCAGAATTGTTTATGGAATGGTGCTCTTTGTTGCCTGCCTTTGTTGTTATGTGTAAGCACAGCTGACGCTACCTTAGACTATGCTTAAAGTGTGTGTGAAACTGAACGAGAGGGTAGTCAGGGGAATGGGTGGATAGGGGCCTTTTGACTTTTTATTAAATTCATACTTATAAAATCATAAATAAAGACTACTAAATGTAGGGTCTGAATCCCTCCTAAAATCAAAAATATCACTCAGACCATGTTTGGAAAAACGTTCTGCATCCGAGAATAAGTGTGGAAGGTTTTAAAACTGTTGTTTTATCTATTTAAGACTATACCCGGAGGCAGATCACGTGGATTATTTTTCCGTGGCGAATTAACGATCCACGCAGAAAACCATTAATTCCTGTCCAGTCCTTGTGTCTCAAACACAAGGACTGGACAGGAATTAATGGTTTTCTGCGTGGATCGTTAATTCGCCACGGAAAAATAATCCACGTGATCTGCCTCCGGGTATAGTCTTAAATAGATAAAACAACAGTTTTAAAACCTTCCACACTTATTCTCGGATGCAGAACGTTTTTAGAGAAAAAATACGAGAGGACTTACTAAACATTCATTTCACAGCAGCAAATCCTGGTATTCTTAGCCTAGCAAGATTTGAAAACTACTAAACAATTTTTTTTCTCTATAATAATTTTCTTATATTCTGATTTCATTGGCCAGCAATAAAAATGGATGCAATGTTTAAAATTGCTTGTTTAAATGCTGTTTTACAATAGCATTGTTCTTTGAATTATCGTTGTAGAATCTCAGAACCCAGTGATGAAAGCAACAATCAATGGACATGTTTTCAACACTCCTACCTGTCCTCCACAGGTTTGTTTATAGTTACTTTTTATCAGAAGTGTCTAATTTAAAAGTTTCATACACAAATCAAGAATGTTTTATTATTATTTAGATATTATTTTGAAACATTTATAATATATCAGAGAGAAAGAGAGAAAAAGAGAGAGGGAGAAAGAGAGAAAGAGGGAGACAGAGTGGGAGACAGAGAGATGACGAAGATGAGGATGACGACGAGAGAATGAGAGAAAAAAGGGGATTTATGTTTTACTTGCATTTAACTTCCATTGTTCTTATTTCACAGTCTACAAAGCAAGCTCATGTATCAATGACTGTAACAAACAAAAATGCTTGAAACAGCAATGTAGCTGTACACATTTTCTCAACTATGACAACACTTCATTGGGCTCCGCTGTACATCTTGTTTTCCTAAGTAGAGGTACAGTACAGCTCACGAGTATCCCGACAAAAACACCGACCACCGTGTTTGAAAGTCCACGCTGAGCGTGGAAGTGTCGGTACCTTTGATCTATTGTTCTCTGTTACGGCCACAGAACGAGAAAAAACACGGTGCGACACGGTGCAACGCGATGCAACACGGACAGTAACACGGTGTAACACGCGGTATTTACCTGTGAAAAAAGGAGGATTTAGGAATAAAACTTATAAAGAATAAAATATTTATTGATGTACGTAAAAGAATTAAAGAAGAAGACAAAAAAATAGAAATAAATAAATAAAATTTTTAGGCACGCAATTTTCAGACGTATGCGATTGTTACGGTTGATTTTTGTTGATATTAAGAACAAAAAAATCGATATAGCCCACATAAAGGTTTGATCAAATAAAACACTAACACTTTATTTTCCTTTTTAAAATTCAAATACACTGTTCCATAAGTTTTTGTTTTTGTTTCAGTCCGTTTTTAAACGTAGTAGTAATCGTAGTTGCTGTAGATTGGCAGTTTCAATAGTGCATAGAATCATAACTGTGATCTTCTCTCACTTATACTCTATTCAACGATAACAAATCTAACGGGTTGTTGAAAACAACTGTACTTTCTCTAAATAATATAATTATACAGCTTTATATTCATATTTTCAAATTTTCTTTCTTTTATACATCTGTGTGATGTACGTGTCCACGTAGTACCGCGCGGTACATATTCATAGCGCTTAGAATCCGTAGATCGGTACTTGATAATTTTTTATTTCATCTTTATAAGCAACTCGAGTTTAGAAATTATGCGTTCCAAGAAACTACTCAGTATCGCAATAATTACTGTTTGATTGTTTAATGATCGTCATATGAGAGAGAGAGAGAGAGAGAGAGAGAGAGAGAGAGAGAGAGAGAGAGAGAGAGAGAGAGAGAGAGAGAGAGAGAGAGAGAGAGAATACTGGTATGAGTTTAATTTTAAATACATTTCACTTGTAATTCAGTGTAATAAGTTAGATTTATAGTTTCCCTTATATTGAACCCTTTTCCCTAAAATTGCGATAGAATCTATGCAGTCAGAGTCCACGTGCTATCCCTGTCAATCAAATCAGCCCGCGAGATAGACCACGTGCTCCTTCCATGCCTTCCATGATAAGGAATAAATGTCGTTCTTTTGTTTTTTTAAGTCTGCAAAATAGAAAAATGTTTAACAATGAAGTATTTAGTGTTTGAAATGTTTATTTTTTTCATTCTTATACTGCATGTATGAGGGTTGGAATAGTGCGCTGTAAAATCTCTCTCTCTCTCTCTCTCTCTCTCTCTCTCTCTCTCTCTCTCTGTACTTTTGTCTTTTGTGCAATCATTTTAGAATTATAAGAGTTCTATTTGTATGAATTTAATTCATTTATTTTAGATCAATGGTTTTAATAACGATTTCAAGACAATGACTAGAGGTTTGCAAAGTATAGGATATAATAAGATTTTTCGTTAAAATTTCAACGCTATTTCACATCACACATATTAGATTGGTTATAAAGTAAATAAAGTTGTGTTTGTTATAAATGCTTGCAAAAGGTTACCGGTATTATCTCATTCATCTTTTTAATCAATCAGGTTTTTTCGTACATATGTATGTGTACCCGGTAAATAATTTCTTATCGCAAGTTAATACTTTGTGAAATTCCCGCATTTATAGAGTTGCTGAATTCGGAATTGTTCTCCGGATCCACGCGCCGATAGTCTTACGTGTAGTAGTTTGTGTACACATCTACAGACAATTTGTTTGTTTGTTAGAGATAAGGAAAAATCATGGAACTAACAAAGTAGAAGTAAAATATATTCAGACCATACACACGACGGGTTGTGATGAGTTACCAAACAGGTGTCCGTGGAAAGGTGTGAATAACGGCATCTCGAGAACACCTGTTCAGACGTCCAAATATACACAGTTAGTTGTAAATTACAATGACACCTAACAAGACAGGCAATAACACCTGTTGTGTATAGAACCCAAGATGAAAGACAATGTTTTGTATCTGATCAGCTTCCGTACAGGTGTATTGCACGAGCGATTTTTTCATGTGAAATCACGGCGCCATTACCAGCTGTACGGAAATAAAGTTGAAAGTTATTTTATGAAATGCGGGTATATTTTTAGTACATGTACAATGCTTGAATATAATTTAACAAGAGTATACATGTATTTATCTATAATCTAAAATATAAAAGAGATTTTTTGTTTATTTATTGCTACATAAACAGCTGAAGTCCAAATTATTCGAGTCACCGGTAATATGGGGTTGTTATTTACTACAGCACATCAACATGTTTTTAAAAAACATGATCTGAAATGTTTTCATTTCTCATTTTTAATTGGTTTAAAGTAAGGCTGTAAATTAATTAATAAATCAGAAAGTGTTTTCAGATATAACAGAAAATAAGACGTTTAAGCTCCCGATATTTTAATTGGATCGTCAGTAACAACATCAAGCGTGTTTAGAAAAAAAAAACCCACGATGAATTAAATTGATTTGAATTTTGATTATATATCAATTGATTATCAAATATATTTGGTGAATTTATTTCAATTTATTTAAGAACAAATGAATTAAAAGGTACCCATTTACGTCGAGTTTTCAGATCACAAAAAATAACTTCACGTTGACAGCCCCCGACAATTTTCTGCGTCACTGCAACTTAAGTCGACATTCATTTTTTTTTTTTAGATATGAAAAGGATATATATGTTTCAACCCTTGTTTAGCCATGATTTATTTATTTCTAAACATACGCTATTTCTATCAACGTCTCAGGTAACAATATCCACGGAGTAACACAGTGGCCACGGAGTTACACGGGCGGCCACGGTGCGACACGTTGCTTTTTCTTGAATTTTCCAATACACATACACGGTGTCACACCGTGTACACGGTGCGACACAGACCGTTTTCCACCGTGTTTTTTACACGGTGGGTGTCGGGATACTCGTGAGCTGTACTGTAGGTTGAACGACAGTCCACACACGCTTATACCTTTATACGGAATGTTAAACTTTAAATTTAGCGATATCTTTTTTTGGTTTTTTGTTTGGTGTTTTGTAATCATTAAACAGTTTTTATTATAATTATATATTTTTTGCAATTATACAAAATTTAAATTATCTAGAGAACATTAATTGGCAAATTTTTGAAAAGTTATTTTTCAGACATTTCTACACATCTAAATACTAATTTAAAATGTTTATTTTAATTTTTAAAAAACATTATATATTAATAGGTCAAGATGATTATAATATTATCCCCGAGTAACAAAACTCCGTCACCATAAACAGAAAACATCCCGCGCTTCTCTGTAAATTTTGTTGTGTTTTTTATCATTTGCAGTCACTAAATATAACCTGAAACATAATTTAAAATTTTCAAAACTATTTTCATTATTATTCAGATTAAGTACATTGAATACGACGTTTACCAAACGTGCAAATCATATCTAATGAACCTAACTCCGTCACTCATATGTTCTATGCTATTTCAGGAAATGAAGGCACATTAACAATTTAGTTCACATTCAGTTTGTATCTAGGCCAAGTTATAATAAGTAAAAATGTTGCATACAATTCAAATGGTATTTAATTTTATCGAAATGAAATGATTGCCAGATTTAAAAAAAAGGGATTTATAGATATGAATTACATATTACCATGAATATGTACTTTCGACTGTCCAGATGCCAAAGAGTAGTATAATTAGTGATAAAGAGTATTGTGTAAGTATATGTTCTAATGACTGTGGACCTTATCATTAATTCTGAAAGGTTCTAGTCTTAATATGTCTCAAAGTTATTATTTCGCTCAGTACAATTTTCGCCCTTCTACACTTGCAAACAGTTTTGCACCGTCTTGAATTCGCTCAGATACAATTTCGTTAATAGAAAGATAATATGACATTGGAAATTCTCCAGTTTCTAATTTGCCTGCTGAAAACGAGGGCAAAAATGACAAAAATAAAACAAAAGCATGTATACAGAAGTTTTATTCATCATTCATTTGTTTATGTTAACTCCTTTTAAAAGCTGTTCTTGATAATCTACATTGGATTAAAAAAAGAAAAATTATCAATTATAGAACAATGTTTTAAACAGACAATATAGCTTTTTAAACGTGATTAAATCGACAACGAATATTGATATTTGAAATACTCACTATATCAAATTTTATTTATAAAACATTTTACGATGTCAATATAATATGTGCTGTAGATAGAAAATACTTAACTAAAATCGGTATTGCATAATGTATTGATGAATGCAAGTCGTGATCAATATGATTCACTACGTTTATCTTGAAAAAGGAAAAAAATATAATGTTGATAAAGTTTTTAAGGATAAAAGTTATGCACTTTAAAATGATAACTGCATTTGATCGAATAGATGCCTTTCACGTGATTATTATTTAAAGCACATCGGCACTCTATATGAGCTGCTTTAGCTTGAAAGGCTGCATGAACAAAAATGTGTTATATGCCAACCATTCCGCAATATTTTCTTGCTCTGCAAATATTCTTACTGTGTTTGTCTTATTCGTTAAATATGACCGTGGAAAACCAACGCAAATTTTACAAATTTCTTGAAGAAGATATGTGTCCTTATATTAAACCGAAACCAGATCAAAGATCACCAATGGTTGTGAACATCGATATGGCCCTCTTTTCTTTGTTATCATATGATGATACAACAGGAACAATGTCCTCTCTAATTCTGATGTACTTGGAATGGAAAGATGAATTCATAGAAAATGGAAATTTCTCCTTTGAAGAGAACGATGTTATTCCAATACCGTTACAACTTGTGTGGCATCCGAAAATCTTAATCGTCAATACAAAAACAGAAAATACAGTTTTGCAGACAGGGGAATCAAATTATCAGACTGTGTTAAGTAGCCCAAATGGTATCATGAAATATAGGCAAATAGGACTTGCAATTACTAACTGTGATGCAAATTCGTTTTATTATCCAAACGATGAACACTTGTGTGAATTAAGTTTTGCTAGCGATGAATCAATCGATGAAATTGCATTCAATCGTACAGTAATGCTACCTTTTGAAATTAAACTCACGAGCAAAAATGTGAACTGGAAAGTGAGCGAATTAAGTATCAAAGAGACCGTTGACCAACGGCACTCTGTTAAAACAATGTCATTCAAGATTTCCAGACGGTCTTTATATATCATCATAAACCTGGTTTCCCCGTTAGTCATTCTTTGTCTTTTGAACCTATTTGTGTTCTATCTACCAGAATCATCTGGAGAAAGGATTTCATTTTCTCTTACAATGCTGTTATCATTCATCCTGTATCTCAACATGATCACGGACAGACTACCATCAACAGGACCGATCAGCTTGATTAACATTTGCATTGTTATTCAGTTTACTACAAGTTGTCTTATTGTCTTGATGTCTATTGTTACACTTTGTATTCAAGAGAACAACCAACTACAAAAACCAGTACCAATGGCGTGGCAGGTATTTGCTCGACTCACGTCTTTACTGAAAAGTACAAAAGATAACTGCAAATCAAAGGTACATGCAAGCTCTGTTAAAAAAAATAAAGACCAAGAGGATTCATTAGAGGAAACTACGAAAGACTGCAAAACAAATACCAATTGGATAGATGAAGGCAACGCAACATGGAGAGAAATTTCTCAAAAGACAAACCGACTGTTTTTCTTCATAACCCTCATAATGTTTTTGGTTCAGGTGATTGTGTATCTCATTTTAGTTTTCTAATATGTTGTGGAAATGGGAAACAAGAATTCATTTTAAAAGAATGATCGGCATGTATAAATAACACATTAGTCAGCTCTGTGAATGTATTGCAAAAGCATTACGGTACATGCAATGAACTCTATATAGCACCGTTTTGTTTATTTCCGAAATAGCAAAGCATGAATAAGCTTTACTTTAAGTAGGCAAATTATACTTCCGATAAATATTCTTACATATATATGCATAAAAACATGATTAGAATGTATGTACATGTATATATATATATATATATATATATATATATATATATATATATATATATATATATATATATATATATATATATATATATATATTGGCTATTTTCAATCAAGCATAATAATTTTATTTTGGTGTTACTGAAAAGATTCATGATTTCCTTATTTCTATGCTCTATTGAATAATATGATTGATATGATTGATTGAGAATAGTCGTTTATTATGATTATACCTTGTTTTATAATGTAGAGTTATTCAAATGTTTAAATAAAACAAAGAAACAATCGTGTCTGTTTTTTCGTACCAATGTCACATTAAAGTTTTATTGTTATTTGTTATAAATGTAGCATGCATGTCAAATGTAGATACATGTAAGTGAAGATTTTCTGTCATGGGTTATAACATGATTTTTTATGTCCTTAATTACGCCTGAGAAACCGTAAATCATCACTTATTCTTCATTCTGTAGTTTTTGGAAGGTAGTAGAAACCACTAACACTGTAATAAGCATATTAATTTTGGAGAATTTTAGAATTTTAGAATAGTTCAATCTTATTGTGCGTTCTGTATCTAAAAAATTGATTTCACGGTTTCATTGTATGCAATACAATAAATACATTAACTGAAAACTGTTTTAACATTAGTACTCAAAACACATGTCTAATCTACGCAAAATATGCAAGCCTTTATCAACGAAATTTAATCTTTCTAATAGTTTTGTAGTCAATAGCTATTGTTCAATAGTTGGACCCACGGTTGGTAGTTTATACAGATATTTGAATTCTTCTATGAAATCACCAAACACGAGTAAATATTGTAAAAACCGAGATCACAATATATGCATAAAAAAATCGGATATCAAACGATTATATAAGAATTTATTGATCCTTCATGCATGTAAATAGTAATAAAACAATGGATTATAAACCGGTATTCATCTGTTTTAGTGTTATATGGAGTGCACAGGAAATGTATCTATGAGCTCTATGAAGATTGGAAAATTTTAGTGGTAGCGTAATCTGACTCTATGTAAATAATAAAATCGTTATGAGTCGTTAACACGTTTCGATTTTTTCCCTGCTGTGGGAACTCTCCATTTATAATTGTTCTGAATTGTGAAACAGAAAGCTTTATGTTATAAAATCGGTGTCTCATTTCTTTGTCTCATTTCCCTGTTTTAATAGCCTTGTTTTCCTCAAGTACTTTCTACTATATCAATAACTCAACATTATGTACGCCAATCAAAAGTGTTTATAATGCCTTCCTACTTTTTGTTAGGTTGACCTTAAGTTTTTAAATATGAATTTTGGTCCATAATATAATATTTAGTAAAAGAAAAATCTTAATATGTGACCTTTAAACTTTGAATTGTCCTCATATCTTTAAACAGGGCTCTTCTTTCGAAGGAGGTAAACATAGCTTAAAACTGGTCACAGCCATTCAGCCCGCCTAAGATGTACGAGTATTCTGAATTGTAAGTGATCACAATTGATAACGAGAGGCAGTTAACTTAAGATTTACACAACACTTAATTTTTTGTAATACTAGATGCTTTTTTACTTATCGTATTGGTTTAAACTTGTTTTTTGAAACTCTAAATTGGATTTCGTCACCTCGCTATGCCTTTTATCATACATTCTTTCTTTTAGTTGCAATGTCGTCACTATCCGATTTTCTGCATTTTAAAATTTTAGACAATAGTATTGCAAAGTAATCCAATTTTCATCTCAAACCCAGCTCTGATATCGCTTATGAATATTTTTATGCAATCCCATTTCTGTTCTGTGGTATGATGTGAATGTTTAACGCAGACAAAAATTCTTCACCAAAGGGTAATATCCTAGAATCAAAAATCGTTGAATGTAGCAAGTTCACGTTAACAGTGAAAATATGCTTTATTTACGTTTCAAAAAATTAATTAAGGAAATAAAGGAAATTTGTAAGTTACAGCGGTTAATTTACTTACACATTCATGGCATTTCATCTAAATTTAAAATTAAGGCTGACAACATAACCATCAATAGAAAAGGGAACACAATGATGTCCAATTAATACGTTTGAAGCTCATTCCCTTTTCTGCAGTAGATGAGGACTCGTTTTGATGAAATGACAGTGGGAATGGATAAATTCAACACTGTTGATCAGATAAGTGATAAGAATCATAGGCCCCATGATATATATCATTTCTTGAGAGGGTTCTTATCCAGTTAGTTTGTGACAAATGATCACGATATGTTGATCAGATAAGTGATATGAATCATAGCCCCCATGCTATATATCATTTCTTGAGAGGGGTCTTATTCAGTTAGTTTGTGACAAATGATCATGATATGTTGAGACACCATTTTTAATAATCAAAGTGAAAATGATATTACAGTATAATATGGTATAGCAAATGCTTATGTTTCTTTCTGTGCAATGGATTTAAAATGACACTTACTCTAAAGAGACGATTCAAAAATATGTATAATCGATAAAGCATCATCCGTTATTTTCCCCAATATCATTCCATAAGGGTACACTGGCTATAAAAAGCGAGAAACTCCACTATATAGTCAGTCTTCGTGGGGGAAGGGAGGCTAACGTATATTTATTTAAAAAATAATTTTCAAAGTAAAAGAAGTTAATTAAATGGCAGAGCTCCGTCTTTTGTTTACTAAATATTGGTCCCCGTTCTAAAAAGACGGTTCAAGATAATAAAGATTTACTAAGCATAATTTTATTATTGTGTCTGTCCATTATCATTACGTACATATGTGAATTCCAAATAAAGAAAAAAAATTATATATTCATAATTGGTAACTTGTATTTGGAATGTTATATTGATTAGTAAATATCAGGTGCGACCGTTATACGTTTTTTGAACTTGTGCCCAGCCCCACTAATCAAGTTTATAAAACACAGGATGAATGACCATCTTTAAGTCCTCCTTAAAGATAGCTTAAAGGTGTTTAAAGGTAGCTTAAAGACGATCTTTAAGCCACCTTTAAGCTATATGTGTTGCTTAAAGGTGGCTTAAAGAAAGCGTAAAGATGGCTTAAAGGCGTCTTTATATCCTTTATATCAGTGGATATTGAATCACTGTATTGAATGTGTTTACTTGAAAAGATTTTGACAAACCATTCAGTTTGTAACAATCAATTATATCTAATTTATAAATTACATGCATGCATGTATTTAGAATGAAATACGGAACTTGGTCTTCAGTGAACAAAAATATATTATACCTAAATGGAAACCGTTAGGTTCACTATAGTAGGCTTTCTTAGTTAATAAATTTAAACCGAGTAGATATACGTTCATCTAATTTATAACTATAAAAATGTAAGAAAAAAAATGAAATCATTTCTTTTATTAAATGCATTGATACTATTAGGGTATTTGTTCAATTTCCCGCAATTTCCCGGTTTTCATGATCGCGGCGCCGTTCCAATATGTTTAAACATTTACATGTAATTGTATGTACATGATTTTTAAACTATCAATTCTATAACAAACAAAATTACCAATTACCGGTCACGTATTTACTGCATGTGGCAATTGCAAATGACTTGTACATACAATTGTATGATGTGCCAGGCCGGGTATATTTGACATATTTACCCTTATATATACATATATTTAAATAATCAACCCCTATTTATGATCACCGGTACATTAATTAATTAGCCTCAAGATTTTACTCTTACATACATGTATCGTTAATTTGTAGACGTAACATCTTTGAAACCCAGAGCTAGGAAATAATACTTTGAAAATGAATTACAAATTAAATTAACTTTTATTCACTAGACTTATCGTATACTCGTACATACTAAGATTCAACGCCTTTAGAAACCCTGACGTGCACCTGGGCACACGACACACCTGTTGTGTATATCTTGTATATTCTGTGTTAGTTCCAGGGGTTTTCTTAAGTTGGACAAACAATAGACTTTAATTAGATATACACAAACATGCACCTGGGCACACGACACAACTGTTGTGTATATCTTGTATATTCTGTGTTAGTTCCAGGGGTTTTCTTAAGTTGGACAAACAATAGACTTCATTTAGATATACACAAACGAACAAAACTATGTCTAGACAAACAAAGCAGTAATATCCTGCCCGATATAACAAAGGCAGTTGAGAGTCTTTTCATCTTTAACATGTATCTAGCAGATCTAGAGTTAGAAATAATGAAAATTGAAAAAAAAAATACAAACCTTAAACTGATTATCAAATTAAATCATGCATTTTTGGTTCATTATCTTTATTTTGTTTAATAACCGGATGAACTGAGAGAGAGAGAGAGAGAGAGAGAGAGAGAGAGAGAGAGAGAGAGAGAGAGAGAGAGAGAGAGAGAGAGAGAGAGAGATTTTTTTCCACCGATTAATTTTAAATAGGAAACAAACATACTTTAATTAGTTTTATGCACATATTAAGATACAGAGACTGCGCTCATCCCTTCAATAATTTTAAAACCCCCCAAAAATTATAAAGAATTTTATAACGGCAATCTGTGTCCATCGGAGCGGTGCTGATGATAGCGATCTGTGTTTAATGGAGCGACGATTAAAACCGCCTGGAACACCCCCCCCCCTTCCTTGGAAATTATATTATCACTCGGATGACCCCCTCCCATCTCTATAAAAGAGCTTTTGCATTTAATATATGTTTTTAATGTTCAGCTTGATCAATATTGACTTAAAGGCCACTTAAAGACAGTGTAAAGGCAGTGTAAAGAGAGCGTAAATGCCACTTAAAGATGCTTAAAGGTGGCTTAAAGGTAGCTTAAAGGTGGCTTAAAGAAGTTTGGACATTAAGGACCTATAAGCACTTGCTTAAAGGTGACTTAAAGGTTGCATAAAGGTTGTATAGCCTTTAAGCTCCTTTAAGTCACCTTTAAGCCACCTTTAAGGACTTGCTTAAAGATGGTTTTTCGCCCTGTGAAAATTATTCAATCCAACACAATATTGTAAACCTATTGCAAATGCATTATGGTATACCAATACTATAATACCTTTCGATACGATCTAGCCTTAACACTGGCTACAACTATCAAATGCAGTGACACACTGAGGCTAAGATGCGTCGAAGTACACATATATGCAGGACATATTGGTTGACCTGCAAATAAATCAATTTGAAATAGATACAAAGAAATAAGAACCACCGATGGACAAAGTCAGATGGCATTATTACTAGTTTTTAGCTGCCAGGCGCATGTATGTTAGATAATGTAAATACTTAAAATCGAGATCATGATTAATTATTTGAAAAATTATAAATTAGTTAGATTTATTAAAGAAAGACGGTGATTTATTTCGAATGTTAGCCAAAATTTGTATTTCACATGCTATTCTAAATTAAGGCCTATATAAAATCATGATTTTGTAACTAGTCAAAATTTTGTTTTTGTAATAGAGTTTTCTTTTTCCTTATAAAGTGAACGGGTAAGTTACATTACCCATGAACTGTGTTCAGATAGTTTAGTAGAGGTAGATATAGCGGGATTGGAGGACAAGCACCAAATAACAGCTTTGTGAGTACGTTGTTTTTTTAATAATCCACAACCTACCTGTAGTGTTCACTTTTCTTGCGTAAACCGATGTCTTATTATACCTGAGCTACTCGTGTATGTAACAGTACATGATCTATTGATCTATAAGTGTTTGCATCTCTTTCATTATTTAGAGTGACAAATTAGATACTTTTTCCCTCTTACTTCACCAGTTTAAACAATCGTGAATTTTATTTTCAGTATGACTTTGTAATACTAGTGGTGAAAATTTGATTCCCGTAAGTTTTATATACAGTTCTAGGTTCCGATTCGTGGGGGAAAACATAACACGCAAAAAACTTGATATACGGTATCTATCTGTGGATATATGAATGTGCTAAGATAAAAAGGTAAGTACTAAGGGAAAGACGTTATAGAAGCATTTCATAATAAAAGGATACAATTTTTAAATTTCATTACCAGACATCACTTTTGAAGACGACAATTGGTGTTACATCTCAAGTCCCACGCCGTGTTCTGTAACATAATTGGTCCTTTCATCCTTATACAACATGATATAAATTGTATAAAATTCAAGGATGTAAAATGTCTGAAAATAAGTAATTATGATATCAAAAAACCAATTGCCAAACATAATATTCATTATATTGAACACTAAATAAAAAAGGTCAATCAAGAGTCAAAGTCCCGACGAATGAAATGATTTGTTTCAAAATTGAATGATATTGTAGAGACACTTGAAATAAATCTATCTAAAAAGTGTGATATATGTATGCTAACACTCCAAATGATCTAGTTCTATCGCACAGGTGCAGGTAAATAATGACAGATTACAAAATGCTAAGTAAAAATCACTAGGTATTTCATATAATTGCTGTTCTCAAATAGATATTTTATTTTTTTAATATTTGTTTAAACACTTAAATTAAAATACCTTTAGACTGATTCAAATTGGGTTATATGAAATTCCCACATTACATTTAGAGAAAATTTCCTACATCACACTTAATTAAGGAATAAGGAATCATTCTTTGAGTATTATGGGGTGATAATTTTGTTCGGGGCGTAATAAAATCGAATAAAGCCCGAATGATTCCTTATAAATTATATTTATGTTTTTACCAATGTCTACTCTTTAATCTAATTAATTAAATAAATTAAAGCCACTTTTTTCATGTAGCACATGCTATGAATTACTATGCGGCATAGCCAATACCGTTTGTACGGTTATGCTACATGTATAAGACACGCCCATTTTGTGTCACTCATCTTTTATTTCATTATTGGGTTTTAGGCCTTACAATTAATCCGTTATGTTATCACAAACAAAGAAAGTAGAGTAGAAAAGGTAAATATACAGAGTTAAGTTCATTATGAAGTCGTATTGTATGAAGTATTTTACACATCGCTGTGACAATCAAAAAACGTCATAACAGTATTAATTCAATGAAGAATTGATTTTCCAAATGGATTTGTCTGATGTGTGTTCATAATCCATTAAGCGTAGTTAAGTACGACACTTAAAATGAATTTGCAAAGTTGATGCATTGAAAGGTTAGGTACTTTACTAACAGTATTCGAGATTGTACCTTTATATTAAAAGCACACATCAAAACTTATATATTAAAGCCGCTCAAAAACTGCAGACATGTGTTTCAGACAGAGCATCGTGAAACAAATTCTTCTTTTGTGTATTGCCTTACTATTTTCATCTTGTGCTTTAGCGATGACTGTTGAAAATCAGCGCAAGTTTTTCAAATTTCTTGAACAGGACATGTGTCCTTATATAAAACCAATAGAGGACCAAGGAAGTCCAATGGTTGTGAATATTGACGTTATCCTCTTTTCTCTATTATCATATGATGATACAACAGGAACTTTAAATGCTCTTGTCATGGTACATTTGGAATGGAAAGATGAATTCATAGCAAATGGAAATTTTTCTTTTGGAGAGAGCGATTCCATTTCAATACCATTGCAATTTTTGTGGCATCCGAAAATTTTTCTCGTCAATACTAAAACAGAGCATACCGTACTGCAAACCGGGGAGTCCAATTTTAAGACTGCCTTTCTATACCGGAACGGCATTTTAAGATTTATCGAAATTGGACTTTCTGTTACTAATTGCGAAGCAGATTCGTTTTACTTTCCCATGGACGAACATAAATGTGAACTCAATTTCACAGCCGAGGAAACAAAGGACAAAATAATGTTGAATCGTTCAAATCTTTTACCGTACGATATTGAACTTTCAAACAATAATGTGAATTGGGAAGTGAATAGTGTTAGCTCTGAGACGATATATGGATTAAACTACACTTTTATTGCCGTGTCATTTAAAATTTCAAGACGGCCTTTGCATCTTTTCATAAACCTTATTGGTCCTTTAGCTATTCTATGTCTTCTGAACCTGTTTGTCTTTATTTTACCAGAATCTTCTGGAGAGAGGATTTCATTTTCTCTTACAATGTTATTATCATTAATTCTGTACCTCAACATGATCACGGACAGACTACCATCAACAGGACCGATTAGTCTGATTAACATTGGTATTTTCATTCAGTTTACTACAAGTTGTCTCATTGTTTTGATGTCTATACTTACACTTTGTATTCATGACAATCATCAAACAGAAAAACCCGTCTCAAAATCGTGGATAACGTTTGTTCGCTTGATATATGTCCTGGATTGCCGAAAATGTCCATCAAAATCAAAGATAAACGCAAACCAAGTTGAAGAAATTGAACAGTACGAGGTAACACAAAAAGATATAATCGAAAATAGTGAAACAAGTAATAAATGGACAGACCAAGCAAATCTAACTTGGAAAGAAATTTCTGGAATTATTAACAAGCTGAATTTCTTCATAACCTTCACAATGCTATTGGTTCAAACATTTGTGATCTTGTGCCTTGTTTTTCGTGTTTTTTAATCTTGAAAGCATTTATAATTTCTTTTTGTTAGCTAGCGGTATAATCAATTGTTTAGCAATGATTAAATTTTACATTGCAAAATATACAATATCAAGAAAATTAAGGAAAAAAACACTCCTTTTACATTTTTACGCAAGCTTTGTGACAAGCGAAAACACGCATATACAGTATTTTCCTAAATGTTATTTCGCGATGCTGTTGGGTTTTTTTCTTTGTCATAAAATTGTTGCCTGTATACATTTGAAATTTTATAAAAATGGAACTTATTTTGTTCTTTTAAGAAAATGAGGAAAGACATTTCTTTTTAAGGTTCGGATGTCTGTAGAGAAACATTTCGTATTTAAAGCTTGTGCTTATATAATGCTCCTTTGATGTTTAATAACGATGTCAGCTAGTTTAATTCATTTGATTGAAAAGATAATTTTGTTCATTTTCAGTTATCAGCTGATGTATTTTTTTAATTAAATTGTTGTACCTTCGCTTATTCTAAAACTTAACAAACTACGATTAAACCACGATTAATGTAAAACTTGTCCATCAAATTTAGTTGAGTGAAAAGGTTTAATACATTAGCAAAAATATATATTAGGGGGCATTCTTTTTTGGTATTAGTATTTATGATTCATGTATTGTGACTACTATAGTTTCTGTTTGTTTTAAGCTTTGCTGCTGGTTCAAATACTTGTATCTCATTCATAGTGGAAGAATAATGTAATGTTCGTGGCTGTAGTGACTTCAGTTGTACATCACAAAGGCTCTTGATCTTCCCAAAATAGTTTTTATCAAAATCATTGATTAGAATATTGACACAAATGTTAAGCTTTGGTTTTTTAAAGCTAGATATTCGGCTAGAGAGATATAGTTATTCATTATTAAAAAGATAGGTAAAGTTAGCTACTAGTAACTGGCTACTAGTAACTGGCTACGAGAAGTAAGAAAAGCTAGCTACTAGTAACTGGTTACGAGATTAAATAAAAGTTAGCTACTAGTAACTGGCTACTAGTAACTGGCTACGAGAAGTAAGAAAAGCTAGCTACTAGTAACTGGCTACGAGATTAAAGAAACTTGGCTTCTAGATACTTCTTACTGTCCATGGGGGAACACATATCAAGGATTTCTATTTTTGTTCTTAAGATGTACATTGCACTATATCACTGTCAATTGTCAATATATCTCAAGTAGCTGTATATATAGACTGAATATATACGCCTGACTTGCTAATATCAACATTCTGCCGAGTCATCCACATAATATTACCACACAAATACTCAGATATCTCTCTTTATGTAGTCAGCTACTTGTGCGTTTCGTTACAAATATCTTTATTTTTTGGTTGTTTTTTCAATATATCTCAAGTAGCTGTATATATAGATTGAAGATATATGCCAGACATGCTAATATCAACATTTTGTCAAGTCATCCACATAATATTACGACACAATTACTCAGATATCTCTCTTTATGTAGTCAGCTACTTGTTCATTTTGTTACAAATATCTTTATCTTTTTGCTGTTTTGTCTATATATCTAAAGTAGCTGTATATATAGATTGAAGATATATGCTAGTATTGCTAATATCAACATTCTTTCAAGTCATCCACATAATATGATCACTCAATTACTCAGATATCTCTCTTTATGTAGTCAGCTACTTGTGCATTTCGTTATAAATATCTTCATTTTTGGCAGTTTTGTCAATATATCTCAAGTAGCTAAATATATAGACTGAATATATACGCCTGACTTGCTAATATCAACATTCTGCCGAGTCATCCACATAATATTACCACACAAATACTCAGATATCTCTCTTTATGTAGTCAGCTACTTGTGCGTTTCGTTACAAATATCTTTATTTTTTGGTTGTTTTTTCAATATATCTCAAGTAGCTGTATATATAGATTGAAGATATATGCCAGACATGCTAATATCAACATTTTGTCAAGTCATCCACATAATATTACGACACAATTACTCAGATATCTCTCTTTATGTAGTCAGCTACTTGTTCATTTTGTTACAAATATCTTTATCTTTTTGCTGTTTTGTCTATATATCTAAAGTAGCTGTATATATAGATTGAAGATATATGCTAGTATTGCTAATATCAACATTCTTTCAAGTCATCCACATAATATGATCACTCAATTACTCAGATATCTCTCTTTATGTAGTCAGCTACTTGTGCATTTCGTTATAAATATCTTCATTTTTGGCAGTTTTGTCAATATATCTCAAGTAGCTAAATATATAGATGTAATATATATGCCAGACATGCTAATATTAACATTCTGTCAAGTCATCCACATAATATTACGACACAGTTACTCAGATATCTCTCTTTATGTAGTCAGCTACTTGTGCATTTCGTTACAAATATCTTCATTTTTTGCGGTTTTATCAATAAATCTCTAGTAGCTGAATATATAGATTGAAGATATATGTCAGACATGCTAATATCAACATTCTGTCAAGTCATCCACATAATATGATCACACAATTACTCAGATATCTCTCTTTATGTAGTCAGCTACCTGTGCATTTCGTTATAAATATATTCATTTTTTGGCATTTTTGTCTATATATCTCAAGTAGCTAAATATATTGATGTAAGATATATGCCAGACATGCTAATATTAACATTCTGTCAAGTCATACACATAATATTACGACACAATTACTCAGATATCTCTCTTTATGTAGTCAGCTACTTGTGCATTTCATTACAAATATCTTCATTTCTTGGCGGTTTTGTGAATATATATCAAGTAGCTGAATATATAGATTAAAGATATATGCCAGACATGCTAATATCAACATTCTGTCAAGTCATCCACATAATATTACGACACAATTACTCAGATATCTCTCTTTATGTAGTCAGCTACTTGTGCATTTCGTTATAAATATCTTCATTTTTGGCAGTTTTGTCAATATATCTCAAGTAGCTGAATATATAGATGTAAGATATATGCCAGACATGCTAATATTAACATTCTGTCAAGTCATCCACATAATATTACGACACAATTACTCAGATATCTCTCTTTATGTAGTCAGCTACTTGTGCATTTCGTTACAAATATTTTCATTTTTTTGCGGTTTTATCAATATATCTCAAGTAGCTGAATATATAGATTGAAGATATATGTCAGACATGCTAATATCAACATTCTGTCAAGTCATCCACATAATATTACGACACAATTACTCAGATATCTCTCTTTTTGTAGTCAGCTACTTGTGCATTTCGTTACAAATATCTTCATTTTTTTGCGGTTTTATCAATATATCTTAAGTAGCTGAATATATAGATTGAAGATATATGCCAGACATGCTAATATCAACATTCTGTCAAGTCATCCACATAATATTACGACCTAATTACTCAGATATCTCTCTTTATGTAGTCAGCTACTTGTGCATTTCGTTACAAATATCTTTATTTTTTTGCGGTTTTATCAATATATCTCAAGTAGCTGAATATATAAATGTAAGATATATGCCAGACATGCTAATATCAACATTCTGTCAAGTCATCCACATAATATTACGACATAATTACTCAGATATCGCTCTTTATGTGGTCAGCTACTTGCGCATTTTGTGACAAATATCCTCATATTTTGGCGGTTTTGTCAATATATCTCAAGTAGCTGTATATTTAAACTGAAGATATATGCCAGACATCCTATTTTCAACATTCCTTCAAGTCATCTACATAATATTATGACACAATTACTCAGATATCTCTCTTTATGTAGTCAGCTACTTGTGCATTTTGTTACAAATATCGTTATTTTTTTTACGGTTTTCTCAATATATTGCAAGTAGCTGTATATTTAGATTGAAGATATGTGCCAGATATGCTATTATCAACATTCCTTCAAGTCATCCACATAATTTTACGACATAATTACTCAGATATCGCTCTATATGTGGTCAGCTACTTGTGCATTTTGTTACAAATATATTTTTATTTTGACGGTTTTGTCAATATATTGCAGGTAGCTGTATATTTAAACTGAAGATATATGCCAGAAATGCTATTATAAACATTCCTTCAAGTCATCCACATGATATTACGACACAGTTACTCAGATATCGCTCTTTATGTGGTCAGCTACTTGCGCATTTTGTTACAAATATCCTTATATTTTGACGGTTTTGTCAATATATTGCAAGTAGCTGTATATTTAAACTGAAGATATATGTCAGACATGCTAATATCAACATTCTGTCAAGTCATCCACATAATATTACGACATAATTACTCAGATATCGCTCTTTATGTGGTCAGCTACTTGTGCATTTTGTTACAAATATCCTCATATTTTGACGGTTTTGTCAATATATTGCAAGTAGCTGTATATTTAAACTGAAGATATATGCCAGAAATGCTATTATAAACATTCCTTCAAGTCATCCACATAATATTACGACACAGTTACTCAGATATCGCTCTTTATGTGGTCAGCTACTTGCGCATTTTGTTACAAATATCCTTATATTTTGACGGTTTTGTCAATATATTGCAAGTAGCTGTATATTTAAACTGAAGATATATGCCAGACATGCTAATATCAACATTCTGTCAAGTCATCCACATAATATTACGACATAATTACTCAGATATCGTTCTTTATGTGGTCAGCTACTTGTGCATTTTGTTACAAATATCCTCATATTTTGACGGTTTTGTCAATATATTGCAAGTAGCTGTATATTTAAACTGAAGATATATGCCAGACATTGTATTATCAACATTTCTTCAAGTCATCCACATAATATTACGACATAATTACTCAGATATCGCTCTTTATGTGGTCAGCTACTTGCGCATTTTGTTACAAATATCCTCATATTTTGGCGATTTTGTCAATATATCTCAAGTAGCTGTATATTTAAACTGAAGATATATGCCAGACATGCTATTATCAACATTCCTTCAAGTCATCTACATAATATCACAACACAATTACTCAGATATCTCTCTTTATGTAGTCAGCTACTTGTGCATTTTGTTACAAATATCGTTATTTTTTTACGGTTTTGTCAATATATTGCAAGTAGCTGTATATTTAAACTGAAGATATGTGCCAGATATGCTATTATAAACATTCTGTCAAGTCATCCACATAATATGATCACACAATTACTCAGATATCTCTCTTTTTGTAGTCAGCTACTTGTGCATTTTGTTACAAATATCGTTATTTTTTTACGGTTTTGTCAATATATCTCAAGTAGCTGAATATATAGATTAAAGATATATGCCAGACATGCTAATATCAACATTCTGTCAAGTCATCCACATAATATTACGACACAATTACTCAGATATCGCTCTTTATGTGGTCAGCTACTTGTGCATTTTGTTACAAATATCCTTATATTTTGACGGTTTTGTCAATATATTGCAAGTAGCTGTATATTTAAACTGAAGATATATGCCAGACATTGTATTATCAACATTGCTTCAAGTCATCCACATAATATTACGAAACAATTACTCAGATATTTCCCTTTATGTGGTCAGCTACTTGTGCATTTTGATACAAATATCTTTATTTTTTGGGGGTTTTGTCAATATATCTCAAGTAGCTGTATATAGAATGCTGATATGTACAAGTCATGTTCATTTTAATATTATATTAGGACATTCACATGATATTACGACATTATTACTTATATATCTTTCTCAATCTCATCAGCTACAAGTGCATTTTGTTATAAAAACTTCCATTTTCAACAGTTTAGTTGATAAACCTCAAGTAGCTGTGTAAAAAAATGAAGATATCTACTAGTGTGGTTGATTTAAACATTCTATAAGGTCACCAACATGATATTATGACACTATTACTTAGATATCCCTTTAAATCTCATCAGCTTCTAAAACCTTTTGTTAAAAATATTTCCTTTTTTTTTTAGGATTTTGTCAACATTTTTCAAGTAGCTTTATGTATAGACTGCTCATATTAACCAGTCTTGCTTACCCGGTATTTCAACAGTCTATTAGGTCATCCACATGATATTACGGCACAACTACTCAGATATCATTCATAATCTCGTCAGCTACTACTGCATTTCTTTACAAAGATCTTCATTTTTAACACTTTCCATGTTACTCAAGTTTCTGTACATAAAGATTAAAGATTAAAGATATCTAGTTTTTAATTTAAATATTGAAGAACAAACAAAAAAAATTAAAATCATAAAGATTGAAAAAATCTTATCTGTAAGGGGATGGGGGAGGGGGGGGGGGGCAAAATTTACTTATTATTTAAATTTCACTAGTTATTTTCTTTCATTCACTTCATCTTTTTACGTGCACACGAAAAACGTATGGGGAAAAATAAAGATATTTGTAACAAAATGCACAAGTAGCTGACTACATAAAAAGAGATATCTGAGTACCTGTGTCGTAATATTATGTGGATGACTTGAAGGAATGTTAATTTAGCAAGTATGGCATATATCTTCAATTTAAATATACAGCTACTTGAGATATATTGACAAAACAAACAAAAAATAAAGATATTTGTAACGAAATGCGCAAGTAGCTGACCACATTGAGAGCGATATCTGAGTAATTATGTCGTAATATTATGTGGATGACTTGAAGGAATGTTGATAATAGCATGTGTGGCATATATCTTCAGTTTAAATATACAGCTACTTGCAATATATTGACAAAACTGTCAAAATATTAGGATATTTGTAACAAAATGCACAAGTAGCTGACCACATAAAGAGCGATATCTGAGTAATCATATCGTAATATTATGTGGATGACTTGAAGAAATGTTGATAATAGCATATCTGGCACATATCTTCAATCTAAATATACAGCTACTTGCAATATATTGAGAAAACCGTAAAATAATAACGATATTTGTAACAAAATGCGCAAGTAGCTGACCACATAAAGAGCGATATCTGAGAATTTGTGTCGTAATATTATGTGGATGACTTGACAGAATGTTGATATCAGCATGTCTGGCATATATCTTTAGTCTATATGTACAGCTACTTGAGATATATAGAAAAAACAGACAAAAAATAAAGATATTTATAACGAAATGCACAAGTAGCTGACTACATACAGAGAGATATCTGAGTAATTGTGTCGTAATATTATGTGGATGACTTGACAGAATGTTGATATTAGCATGTCTGGCATATATCTTCAGTCTATATATACAGCTACTTGAGATATATTTACAAAACAAACAAAAAATGAAGATATTTGTAACGAAATGCACAAGTAGCTTACTATATAAAGAGAGATATCTGGGTAATTGTATCGTAATATTTTGTGGATGACTTGACAGAATGTTGGTATTAGCATGTCTGGCATATGTCTTCAATATATATGTACAGCTACTTGAGATATATAGACAAAACAGCAAAAAGATAAAGATATTTGTAACAAATTGCACAAGTAGCTGACTACATAAAGAGAGATATCTGAGTAATTGTGTCGTAATATTATGTGGATGACTTGACAGAATGTTGATATTAGCATGTCTGGCATATATCTTTAATCTATATATTCAGCTACTTGATATATATTCACAAAACCGCCAAGAAATGAATATATTTATAACGAAATGCACAAGTAGCTGACTACATAAAGAGAGATATCTGAGTAATTGTGTGGTAATATTATGTGGATGACTTGACAGAATGTTGATATTAACATGTCTGGCATATATTTTCAATCTATATATTCAGCTACTTGAGATATATTGATAAAACTGCAAAAAAATGAAGATATTTGTAACGAAATGCACAAGTAGCTGACTACATAAAGAGAGATATCTGAGTAATTGTGTGATCATATTATGTGGATGACTTGACAGAATGTTGATATTAGCATGTCTGGCATATAGCTTTAATCTATATATTCAGCTACTTGAGATATATTGATAAAACTGCAAAAAAATGAAGATATTTGTAACGAAATGCACAAGTAGCTGACTACATAAAGAGAGATATCTGAGTAATTGTGTGATCATATTATGTGGATGACTTGACAGAATGTTGATATTAGCATGTCTGGCATATATCTTTAATCTATATATTCAGCTACTTGAGATATATTGATAAAACTGCAAAAAAATGAAGATATTTGTAACGAAATGCACAAGTAGCTGACTACATAAAGAGAGATATCTGAGTAATTGTGTCATAATATTATGTGGATGACTTGGCAGAATGTTGATATTAGCATGTCTGGCATATATTTTTAATCTATATATTCAGCTACTTGAGATATATTGATAAAACTGCAAAAAAATGAAGATATTTGTAACGAAATGCACAAGTAGCTGACTACATAAAGAGAGATATCTGAGTAATTGTGTCATAATATTATGTGGATGACTTGGCAGAATGTTGATATTAGCATGTCTGGCATATATTTTTAATCTATATATTCAGCTACTTGAGATATATTGATAAAACCGCAAAAAAAAGAAGATATTTGTAACGAAATGCACAAGTAGCTGACTACATAAAGAGAGATATTTGAGTAATTGTGTCGTAATATTATGTGGATGACTTGACAGAATGTTGATATTAGCATGTCTGGCATATATCTTTAATCTATATATTCAGCTACTTGAGATATATTGATAAAACCGCAAAAAAATGAAGATATTTGTAACGAAATGCACAAGTAGCTGACTACATAAAGAGAGATATCTGAGTAATTGTGTCGTAATATTATGTGGATGACTTGACAGAATGTTGATATTAGCATGTCTGACATATATCTTCAATCTATATATTCAGCTACTTGAGATATATTGATAAAACCGCAAAAAATGAAGATATTTGTAAAGAAATGCACAAGTAGCTGACTACAAAAAGAGAGATATCTGAGTAATTGTGTCGTAATATTATGTGGATGACTTGACAGAATGTTGATATTAGCATGTCTGACATATATCTTCAATCTATATATTCAGCTACTTGAGATATATTGATAGAACCGCAAAAAATGAAGATATTTGTAACGAAATGCACAAGTAGCTGACTACAAAAAGAGAGATATCTGAGTAATTGTGTCGTAATATTATGTGGATGACTTGACAGAATGTTGATATTAACATGTCTGACATATATCTTCAATCTATATATTCAGCTACTTGAGATATATTGATAAAACCGCAAAAAAATGAAGATATTTGTAACGAAATGCACAAGTAGCTGACTACATAAAGAGAGATATCTGAGTAATTGTGTCGTAATATTATGTGGATAACTTAACAGAATGTTGATATTAGCATGTCTGACATATATCTTCAATCTATTTATTCAGCTACTTGAGATATATTGACAAAACTGCCAAAAATGAAGATATTTATAACGAAATGCACAAGTAGCTGACTACATAAAAGAGAGATATCTGAGTAATTGAGTGATCATATTATGTGGATGACTTGACAGAATGTTGATATTAGCATGTCTGACATATATCTTCAATCTATTTATTCAGCTACTTGAGATATATTGATAAAACCGCAAAAAAATGAAGATATTTGTAACGAAATGCACAAGTAGCTGACTACATAAAGAGAGATATCTGAGTAATTGTGTCGTAATATTATGTGGATGACTTGACAGAATGTTGATATTAGCATGTTTGGCATATATCTTTAATCTATATATTCAGCTACTTGAGATATATTGATAAAACCGCAAAAAAATGAAGATATTTGTAACGAAATGCACAAGTAGCTGACTACATAAAGAGAGATATCTGAGTAATTGTGTCGTAATATTATGTGGATGACTTGACAGATTGTTAATATTAGCATGTCTGGCATATATCTTACATCTATATATTCAGCTACTTGAGATATATTGATAAAACCGCAAAAAAATGAAGATATTTGTAACGAAATGCACAAGTAGCTGACTACATAAAGAGAGATATCTGAGTAATTGTGTCGTAATATTATGTGGATGACTTGACAGAATGTTGATATTAGCATGTCTGACATATATCTTCAATCTATATATTCAGCTACTTGAGATATATTGATAAAACCGCAAAAAATGAAGATATTTGTAAAGAAATGCACAAGTAGCTGACTACAAAAAGAGAGATATCTGAGTAATTGTGTCGTAATATTATGTGGATGACTTGACAGAATGTTGATATTAGCATGTCTGACATATATCTTCAATCTATATATTCAGCTACTTGAGATATATTGATAGAACCGCAAAAAATGAAGATATTTGTAACGAAATGCACAAGTAGCTGACTACAAAAAGAGAGATATCTGAGTAATTGTGTCGTAATATTATGTGGATGACTTGACAGAATGTTGATATTAGCATGTCTGACATATATCTTCAATCTATATATTCAGCTACTTGAGATATATTGATAAAACCGCAAAAAAATGAAGATATTTGTAACGAAATGCACAAGTAGCTGACTACATAAAGAGAGATATCTGAGTAATTGTGTCGTAATATTATGTGGATGACTTGACAGATTGTTAATATTAGCATGTCTGGCATATATCTTACATCTATATATTTAGCTACTTGAGATATATTGACAAAACTGCCAAAAATGAAGATATTTATAACGAAATGCACAAGTAGCTGACCACATAAAGAGAGATATCTGAGTAATTGAGTGATCATATTATGTGGATGACTTGAAAGAATGTTGATATTAGCAATACTAGCATATATCTTCAATCTATATATACAGCTACTTTAGATATATAGACAAAACAGCGAAAAGATAAAGATATTTGTAACAAAATGCACAAGTAACTGACTACATAAAGAGAGATATCTGAGTAATTGTGTCGTAATATTATGTGGATGACTTGACAGAATGTTGATGTTAGCATGTCTGGCATATATCTTCAATCTATATATACAGCTACTTGAGATATATTGAAAAACAGCCAAAAAATAAAGATATTTGTAACGAAACGCACAAGTAGCTGACTACATAAAGAGAGATATCTGAGTATTTGTGTGGTAATATTATGTGGATGACTCGGCAGAATGTTGATATTAGCAAGTCAGGCATATATATTCAGTCTATATATACAGCTACTTGAGATATATTGACAATTGACAGTGATATAGTGCAATGTACATCTTAAGAACAAAAATAGAAATCCTTGGTATGTGTTCTCCCATGGACAGTAAGAAGTATCTAGAAGCCAAGTTTCCTTAATCTCGTAGCCAGTTACTAGTAGCTAGCTTTTCTTACTTCTCGTAGCCCGTTACTAGTAGCCAGTTACTAGTAGCTAACTTTTATTTAATCTCGTAACCAGTTACTAGTAGCTAGCTTTTCTTACTTCTCGTAGCCAGTTACTAGTAGCCAGTTACTAGTAGCTAACTTTACCTATCTTTATTAAAATACAAATCAATCCCGATTTATCAAAAGCTTTCTGGAGTAATCGTATCAGACAGAATTTATTTTTTTTTCAATATGATTAACAAAAGAAATTTTGTAAAATCATGTAGACTATGACATTACGCCATCGCATGAATGTTTTATGCCCTTCATGTTTTCGATTCATTTCGTCAATAGCGTTCTAGTGATTCTTAAGGGGTTTTCTTTTTTCTTTTTTGCTTAGTGTATTGCAATAGCTAACAAAAATATATCAATATGTATGAATCATCTTGTCTTGCATTTTAATTAGATTATTGGCATGAGATTGCAAGTACTTAGCATTATATTTCCTGTGTTTCTTAGTCACTGTGACCCATGTTCATGTTTTGTTGCTACAGATTCTCTGATGTGTGAAGTAATGTAAATAAAGGGTTGATAAATCTAAAAAATATTAAAAAGAGTCTTCTACTAAAATTACTGTCCTTATGTTCGTTATTTTGGTGCTTTATTGCTAAACGTTCTCATTTTGTATCCAAGTCTTACCTGATACCTTAAGCCAACATTTTCCTGGTTCTTGAGGATGTAATGCTGTTGATAGCATGTTCGATTTCAGAGTTTTCAAATCTTACAACAATGAGGAATAACAGCCACAGCTTTGATTTCAACTAGAAAGAGTTATCTCACTTGCGAACACATGAAACATTATGTGAGGTCATTGTTATGCAGAATGGGGTTTAGCTAATTTATATTAGCTAATTAATACTCATACAGAAATCACGAAGAAAATTGACCCAGTAGATTCGCCGAGTTGGATTGGGATATATGGACTACGTAGACAGTCAAAAAGGAATATTGCTAAACAATTTGTGACTGCTCAAATATTTATCGCTTTATTACACCGCTGTATATTGTTATAGTTGTCTTTTTTCTATTTCTTTTGATTTTGTTCGGAAATTATTGAGACATTTTCTCTCATCTATTTTTGAAAAAAAATAACTTTCAAAATTTCACTAAAACGTACATGAGGATAGAGTTTATCAATGTAAAAAGCTTCTTCTACATGGCATGATTAAATCATTTCTGGTAAGCGAATCACCGTGCCTTCGTCCAGTGACCCAGCGCAACTGCAAATTTTTTGCAACGTCAGTTAAAGCTTCTTATTGCTCCTCTGTTTTATACACCTTACAAACGAACGGAAATAGAAATTATTTTTTATTTCTCATCTTTTGTTTTCATTTCAAGACGTCATCTTTTAATTTTTCTCTTATCCATGATTTTTTTTTTTGTGGAACCAAATTCGAGTTATTCTCACCTGAAAATCAAATTACTGTTTATGTCTCCTGCAGTCATTTTGTAAATATTTCAGAACTGTTTATAACGGTTAGTTTGTAAAAATTACTTGATATTTAGTCCCTTTGTCTTAATTCTAGTTAAAACCCTGTGAAAAAATATGATGAACTGAAGCTCTTTATGACTTGTCATCGTGTAAGTTTTGTTTCAGCAATTGCGTGGCATGGAAAGGTCTTCTTTTGAGATTTCCACCAGTCTGATGTATATTCGCTGTGCCGTCCTGAGAACAAAATTCAATATAAAGTCGTTGTCAGATTTCTAATGCTAGGTAAATAAAGTACCATATCTGTTTTTCAGCTTGAACAATACTGAAACTTAATAAAAGGTAAGTCGTAAAAAATAGCAAAATGAACATATTTAATTTAATTTGTTTTATCAGTAATTGTAAGTCTACAGACACTTAGAATATAGATGTTAAAGTTTTTAAATCTTGGAGTTCATGCTTGCGCAGGGTACCCCCACCACCGACTTGTTTATCTACCGTTGTAAGCAAAATATTAAATATTCTGTTAATGTCATACGTTTAATAGGGAAAATTCGTATTGCTTAATAATTACCGAACAACCCTTAAGTTTGTCATTTTTACGCTGTTTTGTTATGTTGGAAACCCGATGTCGGGTGATAATCTATTTAAGTGAAACACTTTCGGAAAATTTTACATATTTAACATACACATTAAAAACCAGTGAATAGTTTTAAATTATATTTTTATTGACCGACCCAGTTTGAATTATTCATAATTACCTGACCACGTGGTGTCGAAAGCCTAGTATTCAGTAAGGAAACAACGTCGAGGGGCCCAAAATGGAAATATCGACATCTAACTTATTCTATGAACAGATATGAAGTAAAATGGTGGTTTATGGATTTATTGATAATAGATATTTAATATTAGATAAAGTTTTAAAGGAATATTTTTGGCTTACGTCAAAAGAGGGTTTTCACTATCAAATTTTGTGAACAAACCTTTTGCCATTCCTCTTCCCCAATGTTGTTTCTATTTTTTCCGTGGTCATACGCAGATATCCCCTTACGTGAATCGTTTATAATATATGTATATCAATCACATAGAGGAAAATAGCTCGATTTAATGTTAAAAAGACGATTTAAATTGTAAGATAAACTATTCGGATATTTTATCTAATTATATATCAGATGGTTGACCACCTTCTTAACTTTGACATCCTGCTTAATCAATGATCAACAACATTCGTTTCTCGAATTGAGTTTTAATTTTTTTTTAAAAATTGATGCATTTGAGAAAAAGTGTCATCCTAATTGATTTTAGATTTTGTACGCATTTATTGTTAATAATTATAGATCATGTAATTATAGGCTTTTGTTACTGTAACTTAATAGCTATCAATGATACAACGCCACTTAATGGATATAAATACTATAATAATTAAGCATTGCAATTGCAACCGCTTTTTTCGCAATGTCTATTTCAAGTGTAGTAAAGCTAAGCTTCAAAAATATTGCTTACGTATGGTAATCGAGGCAGACAAGCTACAGGAGTCTAAAGAATTGATATTCCGATGGTCCAGTGATCATAGGGATCAACAGTTCCTCCGTTCATTTGTTTGAATGTTTACACATGTACGTTTGAAAAGTTCAGTAGCATGAAAACCCAAAAATTATAAGTTCCTTAGGTTTTGAACCACACCAGAATATACTGACTAGAATTAATCATTATACTGAAATACGCAGTACTATATTCAGTCTCTTAAACACGGAAAATTAGATTTGAAGCATTGGTTTTAACAATTGTGTGGTCTTATTCACGTTGGCTTTTTATAGCTTAGCTTAATCCCTGCTATGGTACCTCTGATTCTTTTGGCCATATTCACTGAGAACATATTGTCTTAAGGTGGAATATCCCTCTGATAAGAGAGATAACTTCAGTAGAAAATCTCACTTTGTTTCTGTTAACTCACAATTATTAAGGCATGTAGCAATAAGGGAGGCAGTGCTGGGCCCCAATTTATGTTGGAAGGCGACATTTATTTAATATTCAATTATAAAAAAAAAAGAAAAGAAGATTTGAACGAAACGAACTTAATCCAAACTTTTGGCAGGGAAAAAGAAGTAAAGAAAACTTTTACAAAAAAAGTGCAAGGAGCGAATCATATGTATCAAAATTTTAATGAGGAAATACATGTATCTACATGTATATCCCGTCTCCTCCCCCCAGTGGATTACTAGTATTTTTTTTTTAATATTAATGAATTTTATGTACTAGTTCAGTACATGAACAGTACGTGTTTGATGTTTTAGGTCAGAGAATTTTGGATGAAATTTTGCTCTCTCTCTATTTATAACGCGTTCACAAAGGCGAATGAATTATAATTGATAAAAACGTGACCAAGACAATTGCAAACTCTAGACTTAGTTATCGTCTTTTGAAACTTATAACATTTCAAATGCTTAAAATTGAATAAGGGTTTTCTTATCTGAAAGAGGAGATCTATATAGGACAACAAGATAAAAATATAACATTTTGTTCAAGACAATATACATGTATCCCTATATTGAGATAATACCAATTACCGGAAGATCATTCATTTGAGCCCCTTTTTGTGTTATAACAAAATGCTCTCATGACTGGTTTACATTATTAGCATTTTTAAAAAATATGGATCCATTTACATGTACTACTGCAGTATTATCTTATTCAAATTTAAAAACAGAAAACCTTTCTGATTAATAAGAAACTGTGGCAGTTTATAATGAACTGTATGTAAAACACGTATGTAAAACCTTCAATAGTCTATGATAAAGAAAGATAACTCTTGCTAATTGAAGCGATTTTTGTTACACACCTATACAACAAAGTGCTATTCTGAACTAAAAAGCAGCGCTTCATTATGTTTTGTAATATGAATTGACAATGTATATAACTCTATATTATTTTCATATACAGATAATATTTTTAATTTTATGCTGCGATGGTAAAATTTTGCTTTTTCTATTCACTATGTCTAGTTTTCTTCATATCATGATTAGACACATTATCAAATTATGAAAAATCTAGCAGCGCTTCATTTCTTCAACTGTGTTTCATTTGAATCTATTGATATTGACCTTCATGAAAATCAATGTGAAATTTTTTAAAAAATATATGGTAAAATTAATAGCAGAGGGATATTACACCTTAATATTAACTAGGTCTACCAATGACCTCGAAGTTTAAAGATCTTCTTTGATTCTGTTATGCTTCATTATGAAATGTACGAATTCATTTTGGTGAAGAGGTTTTCAAAATCTCTGATATAACAATGTCTGTAATTGAATTATTTCAATTATATGAAAATGAATCGCTATCCGTACATCTTGGACCATTTCAATATTATCATATATTTACTTTCCTTGGCTGAAACTTATTTATTAGTTGTCAGTGGTATTTTGTATATAATGTCTATCTGTCTAGTTGTATTATTATGCAGCAGTAACACTGCTTTTAAATTGATTAATTATAAAGCTTTTATTGTTATGTAGGGAATCTACAAAAAAATTAAACGACACATGTAAAATGAATTTTTCTGAAAATCTTTTAAATCTAATCGCAGTCTTCAGTATATAGAAAAACTGAAAATTCTGCGAAATCTTCCGTAGTAATCCCCTAGCACCGATCTTGATTTATTAACAAGGAATGGTACACTATGAAATAAATCTTTCAATCAGAAATATATTTGGGTTGCTGGAACTTCAGTGAAATATTTCATCGTAATCCCCAGCACCAGTTCTGACTGATTCAATTCGTACGGATTGGTAAATTTCAATATAAATATTTTATCCAAAAAATATATTTTTGGTTTACTGAAAATTCAAAGAATTCTTTCATCGCAAACCCCTGCATTGATTTTGTTTGTTTTACACAGGCTGGTAAATTATGAAATAAATATTTTATACAGAAAACATCTGTTTAGTATACGGAAATTTCAGAAAATTCTTTTTTATCAATCCCCAGTGATAATTTGACTGATTTACACGTTATGGTACATTATGAAAGACATATTTTACATAGAAGTATAGATTGTGATTTTCCTAAAATTCGGAGAATTTTTTCATTACAGTCGTCTGCATTGATTTATTTTCACAAAATGGTGCAATATATATATATAAGAGGCAGTTTGACAATACTCTTGAGCAGATATCAATTCATGCGACAAAAACAAAGAAACTCCTCTACATAAAGCCAGTGTAGGGGGACGTGAAAGCACTGTACAACTTTTATTAGAAAAAGGAGCAAATATTAATTCATGTGACAAACACAAAGAAAATCCTCTGCATAAAGCAGTTACATGTGGATGTGAAAGAACAGTACAACTTTTATTAGATAATGGAGCAGATATTAATCTATGTGACATCCTTCTACTTAATGCCAGTAAATGTGGACTTGAAAGCACAGTTAAACTTTTATTAGATGCGGGGGGGGGGGGGCAGATATTAATTCCTGTGACGAAAACAAAGAAACTTCTCTACATAAAGCCAGTGGCCGTGGACATAAAAGCACTGTACTCTTGGATATTTTCTGAAAGCCGTTTGAAAATTCAGACATAGGTTTCCGACAGAACATCATGATGCGAATTCTTTTTAAGTGTATTGCCTTGCTATTTTCATCCTATGCTTTAGCGATGACTGTTGAAAATCAGCGCAAGCTTTACAAATTTCTTGAAGAAGACATGTGTCCTTACATAAAACCGATAGAGGACCAAGAACGCCCAATAGTTGTGAATATTGACATAGGCCTTTTTTCTCTATTATCATATGATGATACCACAGGGACTTTAAATTCTCTTGTCGTGATACATTTGGAATGGAAAAATGAATTTATAGCCAATGGAAATTTTTCTTTCAAAGAAAGCGATGCCATCCTAGTTCCTTTGCATTTTTTGTGGCATCCAAAAATCGTTCTCCTCAACACCAAAACACAAAATATGGTATTGCAGACTGGTGAGTCCAATTTTAAAACTGCGATACTTAACGAAAACGGCATTTTGAAATTCACCGAAATAGGACTTGCCGTAACTAATTGTGATGCAAATTCGTTTTATTTTCCAAGGGACGAACATAAATGTGAACTGAATTTTACAGCCGAGGAAACAAAAGATAAGATATTGTTGAATCGTTTAGAACTTTTACCGTACGATTTTGCTTTTTCAAACCAGAATTTGAAATGGGAAGTGAACAGCGTCAGCATTGAGACAACACAAGGACCTTACTTCAATTTTATTATAGTGTCATTTAAAATTTCAAGACGGTGGTCTTTGCATTATAGACTAAACGTTTTTGCTCCTTTGTTAATTCTATGTCTTCTGAATCTGTTTGCGTTCTATCTACCAGAAGCATCTGGAGAGAGGATTTCATTTTCTCTTACAATGCTTTTATCATTAATTCTGTACCTCAACTTGATCATGGACAATCTACCATCAACAGGACCGATTAGCGTGGTCAACCTTGGGCTTTTTATCCAGTTTACTACAAGTTGTCTCATTGTTTTGATGTCTATACTTACACTCCGTATTTATGACAATCATCAAACAGAAAAACCCGTCTCAAAATCGTGGACAAAATTTGTTCGCTTAATATCTATCCTAGATAGCCGTAAACATCGATCTCAATCTAAAGTACACCCAGTGGAAGAAATTGAAAATCTAGAAGACGAGGTTTCACGGAAAGATGACACCGAGGATTGTCAAAGAAAAGATAAACGAGCGGGCAAAGAAGCTCCAACGTGGAAAGAAATTTCTAGAATAATTAACAAGCTGTGTTTCTCTATAACCTTCACAATGCTTCTGGTCCAGGCATTTGTGAGTTTGTGCCTTGTTCTTGGTGTGTTTTGATTTTGGAAACATGTCTGTATTTCTATTTGTATTGCAAGTTTATGGTGTTTAAGAGCAATTCGCTCTCAACTTATTATAGTACATCTGGCTACAATGATTATTTAGCTCATTTTATCAACTGATATGTTTTTAATTCAATTGTTATACATTCACTTAATTTAAAACTGAACAGAATAATATATTTTGTTGCAAAAATTGTCCTGCAAATTATTTGAGTGAAGATAATTAAACACATTTGCAAAAAGTATATTATTGGGGCATTCATTTTCAGTATTAGAATTTATGATTCATTTATTGTGACTGACTATAGTAACTGTTAGCTTTAAACTTTGTTGCTACTCAACAAATTTATGTGTGTCTTATTCATAGAGAATAGGGTTTTTTTCAGTCTTACAAGATGAATTTTATGTTGATAGTTGTAGTGAATGGATTTTGTACACCACAAATCATTTAAAAAAGTTTTTACCAAAACAGTGATTAGAATATTGACACAAACTTTAACTTTTGATTTTTTAAAAGCTACCATAGCGGCTAGAAAGATACAGATAAAACAATGTTTAAATACAAATCCATCCTGACTTTTCACACGATTTTTTTCGGAATAAAAGAGCATTTTTATTAAACTTGTATTAGTTTGTCAATCTTGGTAAACAAATATATTTCTCTAAAATCAAGTAGGGCATGTTAATCCACCAAAGCTGTTTTTCTGATGTCATTTAATGTTCCGAGTTCTATACTCAATAACACTATACTGATTTTTTGTGTTTGGTTGGCTTTTTTTGTTTTTTGGGTTTGTGTTTTTTTTTGTTTTTTTTTTTTGTTTTTGCTTAGTGTATAATGAAAACTTTCAATAAAATATATCACTATTGATGAATCATCTCGTTATGAATTTGAAATAGATTGTTGAAATTGTAAGTACTTAACATTATGTCTCCAGTGTATTTTAGTCATCATAGCCCTGATCTCACAGGGCGAAAAACCATCTTTAAGCAAGTCCTTAAAGGTGGCTTAAAGGTGACTTAAAGGAGCTTAAAGGCTATACAACCTTTAAGCCGCCTTTAAGTCACCTTTAAGCAAGTGCTTATAGGTCCTTAATGTCCAAACTTCTTTAAGCTACCTTTAAGCCACCTTTAAGCCACCTTTAAGCATCTTTAAGTGGCATTTACGCTCTCTTTACACTGCCTTTACACTGTCTTTAAGTGGCCTTTAAGTCAATATTGATCAAGCTGAACAATAAAAACATATATTAAATGCAAAAGCTCTTTTATAGAGATGGGAGGGGGTCATCCGAGTGATAATATAATTTCCAAGGAAGGGGGGGGGGGGGGGGTTCCAGGCGGTTTTAATCGTCGCTCCATTAAACACAGATCACTATCATCAGCACCGCTCCGATGGACACAGATTGCCGTTATAAAATTCTTTATAATTTTTTGGGGGTTTCAAAATTATTGTAGGGATGAGCGCAGTCTCTGTATCTTAATATGTGCATAAAACTAATTAAAGTATGTTTGTTTCCTATTATAAATTAATCGGTGAAAAAATCTCTCTCTCTCTCTCTCTCTCTCTCTCTCTCTCTCTCTCTCTCTCTCTCTCTCAGTTCATCTGGTTATTAAACAAAATAAAGAAAATGAACCAAAAATGCATGATTTAATTTGTTAATCGGTTTAAGGTTTGTATTTTTTTTTTCAATTTTCATTATTTCTAACTCTAGATCTGCTAGATACATGTTAAAGATGAAAAGACTCTCAACTGTCTTTGTTATATCGGGCAGGATATTACTGCTTTGTTTGTCTAGACATAGTTTTGTTCGTTTGTGTATATCTAATTAGAGTCTATTGTTTGTCCAACTTAAGAAAACCCCTGGAACTAACACAGAATATACAAGATATACACAACAGTTGTGTCGTGTGCCCAGGTGCATGTTTGTGTATATCTAATTAAAGTCTATTGTTTGTCCAACTTAAGAAAACCCCTGGAACTTACACAGAATATACAAGATATACACAACAGGTGTGTCGTGTGCCCAGGTGCACGTCAGGGTTTCTAAAGGCGTTGAATCTTAGTATGTACGAGTATACGATAAGTCTAGTGAATAAAAGTTAATTTACATTTGTAATTCATTTTCAAAGTATTATTTCCTAGCTCTGGGTTTCAAATATGTTACGTCTACAAATTAACGATACATGTATGTAAGAGTAAAATCTTGAGGCTAATTAATTAATGTACCGGTGATCATAAATAGGGGTTGATTATTTAAATATATGTATAAGGGTAAATATGTCAAATATACCCGGCCTGGCACATCATACAATTGTATGTACAAGTCATTTGCAATTGCCACATGAAGTAAATACGTCACCGGTAATTGGTAATTTTGTTTGTTATAGAATTGATAGTTTAAAAATCATGTACATACAATTACATGTAAATATTTAAACATATTGGAACGGCGCCGCGATCATGAAAACCGGGAAATTGCGGGAAATTGAACAAATACCTTAATAGTATCAATGCATTTAATAAAAGAAATGATTTCATTTTCTTTCTTACATTTTTATAGCTATAAATTAGATGAATTACGTATATCTACTCTGTTTAAATTTATTAACTAAGAAAGCCTACTATAGTGAACCTAACGGTTTCCATTTAGGTATAATATATTTTTGTTCACTGAAGACCAAGTTCCGTATTTCATTCTAAATACATGCATGCATGTAATTTATAAATTAGATATAATTGATTGTTACAAACTGAATGGTTTGTCAAAATCTTTTCAAGTAAACACATTCAATACAGTGATTCAATATCCACTGATATATAGGATATAAAAACGCTTATAAATATGTAAGTTGCCGTGGCGCAGAGGATATGTGGTGATGCTAGTAAACTAAGGGTCCCGTGTTCAATTCTCACCGCGGCCGTTTTTTTTTTGGTGTTTTTTTTTTCATTTTTCTTTCTAGAACAAACACCTTTTTGATACCTTTTCTTTCATAAAGTTAATACATTTTGTTGGAAATTAAGCACAATATTGAATAAAAATTTTTTTAATGGCTTAAAGGTGGCTTAAAGGTAGCTTAAAGGTGGCTTAAAGGTGGCTTAAAGAAGTTTGGACATTAAGGACCTATAAGTTGTCCTTAAAGGTGGCTTAAAGGTGGCTTAAAGATAGTCTTTAAGCTGCCTTTAAGCCATCTTTACGCTTTCTTTAAGCCACCTTTAAGCAATACATATAGCTTAAAGGTAGCTTAAAGGTGGCTTAAAGATCGTCTTTAAGCTACCTTTAAACACCTTTAAGCTATCTTTTAGGAGGACTTAAAGATGGTCATTCATCCTGTGTCTATGGCTTTAAAATCTCTGACGTGTGGCTTAATGCTAATAAAGGGAGCCAGTTGATGCCTAAAGAATTTGAACAATGAGTGTCGTACTCAAAATATCTGTGTTCATGTACGTCATTTTGGTGTTTTATAGCTTAAAGTTCTCAATTTGTATCCCATATATCAGTTGATATATTTTGATTTACATTCAGATACTTTCACTTTATCTCAACGTGCCATTTTCATATCCTGCTCATCCAATGCTAAACTCAATTTGTTTTTTTAATTGAATTTGAATAAAAAGAGTTAAATACATTTGAAATTTGTATTCGTGCTTTATTTAATAGAATATTTTCCGAAAAATGACAAACTATGTAGTTTGGATGATACCAGCCGCAGCTTTAATAATTGTTGTAATGACAAATGTAAGACAAGCATTTTACAATCATTGGGTGCCACACACCTGATATGGTAACGGGTGTTATTGCACCGCGCCTTCTAGCTAAAGGGCAATACATAGCAAGGCGTCATAATATGTATTAATCGAATCCTAGGGTACCACTTAGCGAACCAGCGATAATATTAATGTAAATGCCTCCTAGGGGATTCTTTAGCAAGGCTACTGCCTGTTATTATGAACAGGTAAGTCCACTTTACCGAGTAAGGCAAAATGAAACCACCCGTTATACCAAACGGGTTACGAGGTTACTGTTTTACCATACAGATCCCTCACACAAGCTCCTAGTGCACTCCAAATCAAGCTTGCATGGCTCTTAGGGCAGCCTTAGCAAGCTATCATATGTTCTACCAAGCATGTTAAATACATAATAAAAAATAATATAATCTTTTATTGATGAATTATATCTCTGCTTGTCTGACATTTCCGCCACTCAGAGATGTTTATACATCTTTGCCACACAACCAATAATTAAAGCTTTTATCGCAGATTGCGAATTTGTTATAATTGTTATAATTGCATTTTCTACATCAGACATATGCACTCTGTCAACGCGGAACAGACCATCCTCTAAATAAAAATTCTATATTAGAGTGATTTGCAGTTTTTCCATTGACAGATGCGACCGCCATTCGACCAGTTCTACTAACTCTTTTCCGCTTTCACTCGACGGAGCACATGTCCCGCCCTCTATACAATTTCGACGAGGAAGTATATCGGACCATATTATTTTACAATTTGGTAATCGGTTTCCAAAAAAAAATATGTCATGTTTAACCTTGTACACAATTTCTCGCTTTTAATTGAAGCAATATCGTTTTCACCTCCGTGAAATTGGTCATTTCCCCCTGGAGTTGTATCGGCGGTCTCCAAGAACGTGGGTGCTCCTTCCGCGGCCGAGGTACCAGTGGCATAATCCCCTTGGGTGTGGTGGAGGGCGGCTAGGGTCATTCCTCCACGTCTAATGGATCGCTTGATATCTCTGGTGGTCTTCGTCCTTGTCTTGGTAAAACAATCCCTAGCATGTTTCTTTGTTTGTACTGGAGGCCTTACAAAGTTTTAAACAAGTGCAGTAAACGCCAGGATTTATAGCTTGAGTAAAAGAAGGAATTAGGCACGGGCGCCCCTCTTTATACTTGCTATAATTGGGGGAACGTATTAAAACCTACGCCACTCGTGCTTTTCGGAAATCAATTAAATGCGTTTAATTTGCTGTTGCATTAAACGATCTTATTGTGACTAACTATAGATCATGTAAGTCTTGTACTTTGTTGCTGGTACAAAATACTTATATCTCATTCAGCTATGAGTTGATAGGTCCATTAATAATGAAAATATACAAGATGGATCTTTGGCTTTTTAATGATCAAAAACAAAGGCTTTTGATAACCAAAATTGGTTTTTACTAAAGCAGTGATGGGGACTTTGATGCAGATTTTCCGAAAGCGACCATTAAGGCTTAGAATTAATAATCATACTTTATTCAAATAAAAACCAATCCAGACAGATTGTTCTGAATTGAAGAGCATTTTAATTGAACTTGATTGAACAAGTTGGCTATGCCATTGCGCCACAGATGGGGTTTAATTTTGAGATGTATTTTTCATCAAGGTCATTAACGTCATACTGAATCTTGTTTTAGAAAGGTGTGTTTTGTTGTTTTTTTTTATGTTTTTTTTTTTTTTAATTTTTTGTTTTGGGGGGGGGGGTTGAGGTTGGGGGTGGAGATTCCCTAGAGTACACTGAAAAGTTACTAAAATATATATAAGTGTGGATGAATAATTTTAATATGCATTTTAATTAGATTATTTCCAAGAAATGGCACGTACATTTACTGAGCAATAAGTAAGCCATTTTTGGTCCTCACGTCCCTTGTTTTGTGGCTGTGTAATCTTTATTCGAGTTTCTCTGATCTCTTGAACAATGTGTAACCAGTGTCATTAAAGACAGTAAAGTTGGTGCATCTTAAGTATTTGAAGAAAAAATTCCGTGATCCAAAACCATAATTAACGGTGCTATTGGATAGAAATGAAGATATAACGTAGAGAAAGCACGAAATGATTTATTTGTAGTGTTTGTCAGTTGGTAGTAACCTGTACCGGGAGTGAAAGACTCTTTAATATATACATGCATTTCATCCATAAAAACCAGGTATCGTTCTCGTAATTATTGTGAACAATAGAAATTAAATAAAGTACAGCCCATTGGACCGTTAAAAGCAATAACCATAAGCAGTGAAGTATATACTAACAGGATAGGCAACCTCCTCTTCTTTTGCCATGTTAACATTTACTTCCTATGCTACGATCACACGAGCCTTATCTCTGTTAAATCCATTAAGTGAAATATATCGTTTTTTAAAGTAATTTGGTTAGTAACTTGTGGAGGTATTGTACTACAGCACTTGTGCCTCAACTTGTGAACACCGAATGTTTTACCAAAGATCACATCCTGACACGTGTGTTGCTTTGAAAGTTTATTTATAACCGCTTGTTTACAACGATGCGATTAGATGTGCTACTCGCAGCTGCAGCCAATCATTTAACGGATCTTGTAACCGAGTTTTCGAAAGTGGACCTAAAACCCTTGGCTAGCGAAGATGCAAATTTTTAGATTGTTTTGAACATCATTTTGGTTGAACTAATATTAGTTGGTTAATAATGCTAAACAAATACATTTCTGTAAATATATCAAGTAGGGTAAATGCCATAGATGCAGATATGTAGCCTACTTCTAAAAAAATTGGATGGACGACCAGAGAGCCATAGTGCCACCCACTGAAAAAAAAATATATTTATTGATCACAGAAAAGTGCGCTGTTTTCGATTTATTTCCTCTTTATATCAAAAAATTACTAATGTGTTCCTAATTTATTTGCATTACTGATTTTTTTTTTTAACTTAACGTTTCTTATTGTGAAACAATATTTTTTTTTATTTTTTTTATCTCGAAAAATATATGCTCATGCAAAAAGTAAATATAGATATAACTAGATATGATCTCGTTACGAGTAACGAGTAGGTCTTCCGTTCAATTTTTTAAACGATACTATAAAAATATCAAAGAAATTTCAGAATTTCCACTCAACCCCTCCCTTTCAGATAATGTATACGATTGTCAATATACTTTCAAATGATTGACAAAGAGTTTCGCTTTTTCACATACAGCACATTAAAGATTTAAGATTTTAGTCCCCTAAAATCCCTTATGACGTCATCAGTGGGTGTGGAAATGAGTTTTACAAACTAATATTGTGACGATCAACAACTTTGCTTCTATAATGCTTTACAAAATCTTGATCGTTTTTAAAGGGGAAGGAAAGTCAAAAACATAATTTATTTATTTTAATAAAGTGGTGTAAATTATCACATGTGGTCATGCTGTTTTGAAAATAAAATACGTAATTAAGCTTAAATGAACGTTTAAAGTTTGAGAAATTGTATTTACTGGAGGCTGAAATGATGTAGAACTCTTTTGTATTAAAAACCAAAAAAATTAATTATTTTGACGTCATACCATCTATTCCGGTTTGGTTTACATATACAAATGAATGTACACAGTGATCTGAATATAATTAACGCTGGTTTATGCCTTTCTGTTACTTAAATAATCGACTAAACAAAATTGATAATGTTTGAGTTCACACGTCTATCTAAAGAATAAATACATGTATCATTGTATGCATAAATATATGCATTTTCATAAGTAAATGACAGCTGTTAATCTGCTATCATTCAAAGTTGAAAAGGACCTCGATTAATTTTTTTATTCCAAGTCAAGTTCTTCGCTAACTGAATAAATGTTATAATTGTAATCGGGATGTTTAAAATTCATTCTTTAAAGTCGGAATTACCATGTCGAAATAACGACGGAAGACATTTTCTATGATACTTGGCATCTGTTGACAATTTCCATATTTACGCTGAGATTTCTCTAACCTCCGCTTTTAGATTTCAACGAACATTCTCCATTTGACGTTAGTTTGTAGTTTGCAAAGGTAAAAAAAAGGTCTCAATTCAATATTGTTGCAAATTTTCCAGAACTTGTCATTAAGAGCGAATATCATGATTTACTAAGATGTTATGTTGATAAGACAAACCGGAATAGATGGTGTGACGTTATAGATTAAAGTTCAATGGCAGCCCCTATGGCGGCGGGAAATTTAAATTAAGCGATCGATTTTCTTGATTTATTCATTGTTCCGGGGTTTTTAATGAAAATAAATACGATTTACAATTATAGTAGATGATAATTAATTGATTAATTGTACAACATATTTTAAGTTTCCTTCCCCTTTAAGGTATTTGTACGAGACTTTACGAGTCTCTTGGCCCCTAATTTAAACGGCCAGCCCCTTTACCTAGAGTTCGTTCAAAAGATCCCACGAATACTGTCATTTTTCGTTCTTACAACCACCTAAAGTGGTTGTTCATTTTTGAGATACAAATGATTAAATATTTAAGGGGCCAGTTCTCTAGATCCTTAATAGGGACAGACATTGGTGCTTTGCTTAATGGAATGGATTAGAATCATCAATATAATGCAAACATTTTCTCTTCTACAATGCTTAACAAAATATGTCTCCTTTTCTAGATATATTGCGTCCAAAAGTTTAAGTATTTTGGCCCCTAAAAACCTTTATTACTCAATAAATGGGCGTGACATTGATTTTTTCTGATAGATATTGGTATTATCGACAACTTTGCTTCTATAATGGATAACAATATCTTTATCGTTTTTAAGTTATTTGTAATAGAGTTTACGAGTCTCGTGGCCCCTAATTAAAGGAGCCAGCTCCTTTTTCTTGGTTTCTTTTGAAAGGTCTTAAAAATACAAACATTTTTTATTCTTACACCTATCTTAAATTGTTTGTCATTTTTTTGATACAAATGTTTGAATATTTTAGGGGCCAGCCCTGTAGATCCCTAATGGGGACAGACATTGGTGTTTTAATATATAGAATTGATTGAAATCATAAATGCAAACACTTTCTCCTCTATGATATCTAACAAAATATGTTTCCTTTTCTAGATATATTGCGTCAAAGTTTAAGTTCTTTGGCCCCTAAAAATCCCTAATGACGTAATAAAGGGGCGTGGCAATGAATTGTTTTGATAGATATTGGTATTATCAACAACTTTGTTTCTATAATAGATAACTATATCTTTATCGTTTTTAAGTTATTTGTAATAGAGTTTACGAGTTTCTTGGCCCCTAAATAAAGGAGCCAGCCCTTTTTCTTGATTCCTTTGAAAAAAGTTTTAGGAATACTAATATTTTTTGTTTTTACACCCATCTTAAATTGTTGTTCATTTTTAAGATACAAATGTTTGAATATTTTAGAGGCCAGCCCTGTGGATCGCTAATGGGGACAGACATTGGTGTTTTGAAATATTGAATTGATTGAAATCATAAATGCAAACATTTTCTCCTCTATGATATCTAACAAAATATGTTTCCTTTTCTAGATATATTGCGTCAAAGTTTAAGTTCTTTGGACCCTAAAAATCCCTAATTACGTAATAAAGGGGCGTGGCAAAAAAAATTTTCATGATAGATATTGGTATTATCAACAACTTTGCTTCTATAATAGATAACAATATCTTTATCGTTTTTAAGTTATTTGTAATAGAGTTTACGAGTCTCTTGGCCCCTAAATAAAGGAACCAGCCCCTTTTTCTTGATTTCTTTGAAAAGGTTTTAAGAATACTAACATTTTTTGTTTTTACACCCATCTTAAATTGTTGTTCATTTTTGAGATACAAATGTTTGAATATTTTAGGGGCCAGACCTGTAAATCCCTAATGGGGACAGATATTGCTGTTTTGATAAATGGAATCGATTTAAATCATAAATGCAAACATTTTCTCTTTTATGATGTCTAACAAAATATGTCTACTTCTCTAGATATATTGCGTCAAAGTTTAAGTTCTTTGGACCCTAAAGATCCCTAATTACGTAATAAAGGGGCGTGGCAATAAATTTTCCTGATAGATATTGGTATTATCAACAACTTTGCTTCTATAATGGATTACAATATCTTTATCGTTTGTAAGTTATTTGTAATAGAGTTTACGAGTGTCTTGGTCCCTAATTTAAAAGGCCAGCCCTTATCATGATTTCGTTGGAAAGAACTTAAGATTTTCTACCAATTTTGTTATATATGTCTTTACAAAATATCAACTGATAAAAAGATACAGATCAAAACGTATGAACATTTTGGATAAAAATTCGTACCCAATTTCCGTGCCTAGGCGAGCTCCAAGAAATGGCGCCACTTGCGTAAAACAAAATAATAGTGCACAACTTCAGACTATAGACTACCTATCCTGAAAATTTCAATAATCATATCTCTGATAGTTTCTGAGATCAGCTCTGCAAAAAATAGGTCTTAAAAAAAACTACAAAATGGCCGATAAATCGATACCGGAAGGGACGACAACAAAAATTTTAAAAATATATAAAATTCAGATCATGACTCATCGTCTGTGAAAAAATTGCTGAAATCGGCTGAATAATTTTGGAGAAATCGCGTGCACAAAATTTGGAGAAAAAAATAATAATAACTAGATACATGTACGATCTCGTTACGAGTAATAAGTAGGTCTTCCGTTCAATTTTTAAACGATATGATTAAAATATCAATGCAATTTCAAATAACCACTCCATTTCAGATAGTGTATACGATCGTCAATATCCTTTAAAATGCTTAACAAAGAGTTTTGCTTTTTTACATACAGCACATTTAAGATTTAAGATTTTAGTCCTCTAGAATCCCTAACTACGTCATCAATGGGTTTGGAAATGAGTTTTACAAACTGATATCGTTACGGTCAACAACTTTGTTTCTATAATGCATTACAAAACTTTGATCGTTTTTAAGTTATTTGTAATAGAGTTTACGAGGGTCTTTGCCCCTAATTTAAGTGACCAGCCCCTTTCTTCTTGATTTCTTTGAAAATGTCTTAAGAATACTAACATTTTTTGTTCTTATACTCATCTAAAATTGTTATTCATTTTTTAGATACAAATGATTGAATATTTTAGGGGCCAGCCCTCTAGATCCTTAATGGGGAAAACATTGGTGTTTGATTAATGGAATCGATTAGAATCATCAATGCAAACATTTTCTCTTCTACAATGCTTAACAAAATATGTCTACTTCTCTAGATATATTGCGTCAAAGTTTAAGTACTTTGGCCCCTAAAAATCCGTAATTACGTACTAAATGGGCGTGGCAATAATTTTTTTCTGATAGATATTGTTACGATCAACAACTTTGCTTCTTAAATGCATTACAAAATCTTTATCGTTTTTAAGTTATATGTAATAGAGTTTACGATTGTCTTGGCCCCTAATTTAAGGGGCAAGCCCCTATTTTTTGATTTTGTTGGAAAGAATTTTTAATCATCCACTACTTTTATTATATATGTCTTAATAAAATATCACCTCATAAAAAGATACAGATCAAAACGTATGAAAATTTTGATTCGAAAAATATTATTTGAATACAAATCAATCTTGACTAATCACACGTTTTCCGGATTGTTCTGAATTGAACAGCAATTTGATTGAACTTGTATTACTTTCTCAATCTTGGTTAAAAATTTCTGTAAAATTCAGTAGGGTAAGCTATTGTGCAAAAGCTGTTTTTCATGTCATTTTCTTTTCAGAATTCTACAGACTCTATACACTTGGTCTATAGACCAAAATAAACCGTATGTAAAATTCATTCTGCAAATTAAACTATATTGGAAAAAATCAGAACAATGCTCACTATAAAATGCAACGTTCTAGAAGAGCGTGGAAATCAGAAGGTTCACTTAGAGATAAACATTACGAATTGTACACAACTAGAGGCTCAGGGTCCACTTCGCTTACCTGAGTTACATTGGTGATAGCTCTATCTAGCAAGCTGCAGCTTTTGGAAAAAGAGACAGACTATCCAGTACAATACAAACAATGGAATCCTGCTGCATAGTGTCAATCTATTTGTTTCAGCTTAAACAAATCCAGCAACGAATTCTTAACAAATTTAATCTAGTGTATTAGTTCAAAATTATTTCAATTTAAATATTCTACTAGTGCACCTTGCCAAACGAAACATTAAACTTGAGGAAATATAACTTGCAACATTAAATGTAGATGTAAATGATTTCCCCAATATAAAGGAATAATAAAATGGTTGCCTGTCATAAATTACAGGGCACTTCCGCCTGTAATCAATGAATGCAAACCGGCTAGTCTATTGTTTGAATATGCATATGAAGATTTTAATTTAGACTCTAATTTGACTTCAGTAGAAAAGAAAATGTGTATTTTAAATTTCTAACCTATTGATGTATTCATTTGAAATAGATAACACTGAAAATTCATTATTACAATCCTTATTTACAAAATACCTAAGCCTTTTTTCTCATTAGCACACCAGCTACTGGCTGTTTGCTTCAAAAGGATTCCTTTATAATATAGTATCCTATAATTCAACTCCCTCCATGACCTTTATATGACACACAATGGTTAACCGCAATACTTATAAACTTAGACTTTGGTATTATAGCTTTATTCTAATCTATTTTCACAAATGATAGCCATTTGATAATTCATAAGAATAATTTAAGTGTTGTTTTCTACTTAGTTATCTTATGAGCATCAAATCAGTTAAGACCCCTTCGTGGTCTCCTGGGTCATAATTTTAACACATTAAAATCTACTAGATATCAGAAAGGCAATGAAAAAGTTTGGTTCTTACAGGGTTTTTTTTTGTTCTGGAGAAAAAGATGTTTGATTTCCTCATTGTATCTTCATTTTTTAAAATTATCTCCCCTTTGAAGGAGAACTGGCCCTACATTTGAACAAAGTTAAATACCCTTACATGTATCCCAAGGATGCATCTGTGCCAATTTTATGTAATTTTGCCCAATGGTCCATGAGAAGAAAGTTTTAAAAACACAAAACCCTATTTTCACTCTTTCCTTGTTTTGTCTTTTTGAATGGGAACTGACCCTTCATTTGAACAAACTTAAAACCCCTTCACCCAAACATACCTTATGTCCAGATAGGTTGAATTGAATCTGTGGATTTGGAGAAAAAAGGTTTTGGTTTATTTCTTCATCGTATCTTCACTCTTTTTTAATTATTTTCCCTGTAAAAGGAAAGTGGCCCTTTTTTTTAACAAACTGGAAAGCCCTTCTCCAAAACATACTAAAACGTGCTCAATCTGGTTGAAATTGGCGGCCTGGTTCTTTATTTTTTTTAAAATACCAAACCCCTATTGTTAACCCTTTCTAATTATGTACCGTTTGAGGAACTGAACCCTTATTTGAACAAATTTACAAACCCTTCCACCAAACACCTTGTGCCCAGATTGATTGAAATTGGACCTGTGGTTCTGGAGAATATGATTTTGAAACACTAAAGTCTATTGTCAGTGTTTCCTGATCATCTCTCCTTTAAAGTAAAACTGGACATTTATTTAAATAAACTTTGAAATTTTCAAACCCCAAGTATGATTCATTCCAAGTTTGGTTGAAATTTGCCGAGTGCTTTTGGAGAAGAAGATGAAAATGTGAAATGTGAAAATATCAATAAGAATCTAAACTATCATGAAAAACCATTAGCGGAACAAAACGCTAAACAATTTAGGAAATAAACAATCAAGTTGAAAGACTGCAAAGGCAAAGTCCCTGTACCAGATTTCCTTACAAACGAACATCATATATACAGTGAACGTACTCATACCAAAAAAATATTTTAATTTTTATTGCTATTCTGAATGAAAAACATATAGCTGAAATATTTAGAGTTTGGAAAATTATATCTCTTTATAAAGGTGAAAAAAAGGATAAGGGTGATCGTACTAATTGCAGAGATATTACATTGACATTTGTAGTCAGCAAACTGTTAGAAAAAATAATTCTATCAAGAATTGAAAATGAATATTTTACACAGTGTGGGTTCAGTAGGGACCATGATGCCATGCCAGCTTGTTATATTTTTAAAAAAGCAATTAGTTATAATGTAAACAAAGGTTTACCAGGGGTTTTTTTTTAATCATTTTTAGATGATGAAAAGGCGCCCAACAGATTTTAGCATAGTGGTCTTTTTTATCAACTGTATTAATCAAATATTGACTCTAGAATATTGCAAATTCAAAAATACTGGTATAATGACAGAAAATGGTTTGTGTCATTTTGTGGGGCAAATTTGATTTTGCTTAAAATTCAAAAGGTTTAAGAACAATGAAGAGTCCTTAATGTTTTATGTTTCTTGTTCATATTATTGGTTTGTTATCTAAAATTTTCTAAAATAATTATGGTCTGCTTTTGGATCATATTCACATACAAGAGATTTTATTAGCGGATGATACTACTTTAATAAGCTATTCGCCAAGATGTCTAAAATGTGAACGTAACTAAGTAAAATATGCATTTACTTAGAGACTTCATTATAATCCAAGTAAAAATGTTTTTATTGTTTTTCACAAACAACAAAATTCTTCTGTTTCTTATAGTATTACATTATTTTGTAGTGATATTTCTCAGACTGATAACACTGTTAATGCTGGTTGCGTACTACAGGCAAATACATAAAGAGACAATTTCACAAAACGAGTGTGTAAAACAGCAAGATCATCTATGTAGTGCTTATGTTTTTTTTAGATAATCCAAGTATATAATTGGTAAACAAATTTCGCTAAAAAATTAATAAAATAAGGAAAACTTATATTGTAGTAACATTCAAAAAACTTTTTTTTTACTTTAAGCTTTGCAAAATTTAAATGGCGTTTTGTATATGATCTTTTTTTTTGTATATACATGCATGTAGTAAAGTTTACGAATAGTTATTGTTTCCAACAACGTTAAAATTATGTTTTTTAAAAGTTTTAGGAAAATTAATTTGATGAGAAAGAACTATGCAGATGCATGCCAATAGTTTTGTTTTTTATAAGATTTCTAAGATTAACATTTTGTACTTCTATAATCAAAAGGCTTTTTTTTCCTCTCAGGGTTTTGTTATCAACATTGCCACATGGACGCACATCTTATGAAAGGCATGGCGCTGATCATCAAAGAAGGGGAAAGAACTCTCCACCAAAAACCTCCGAAAGGCTTTCCACACTGCAGAGATTTTACATGGACAATGCATGAGTCCCTAGGGGTAACAAATGACGGTCTAGCAAGTTTGGGATTGAGTTTTGACCATCAATGATGATTAATGTTTTCTTATTTTTGTTGTTGTTTTGTTATTTTGGTGAATGTTTTGTTATGTTTGTTATTCTATATATATTGTTTGAGAATTTTTTTCATTAGTTTCAATTATTTCAGATATCAAAAAAAGAAGCAAGACGAAGATTAAGAGGACTTTAGAAACGGCTGATTTTCTCATTGTCCTCTTTGGAACAGTTGCTTTAGTGTTATGTTTAATCAAAAGTATTAAAAGTAAACATGTTAAAGAAAAGAATGAACTCCGAGATCCATATTGCTTGCTGAGACAGAACAAGGAATTTAATTCCAAGCTGTACGATTCTTTTGAAATACATTAGCTATATTATGGCTTTATATGAAGAAAATGCAATCCTTCCAAAATTACATAATAAACATATTTAACATATGTATTTCTACTTGTATCAACACTACCTTTTCTCTATAAAATAATAGGATAATAAAGATATCTTATTTCTCTATAAAGTTGGCGTTGTTATTTTTTTAAAATTCAAAAGAGCAAATATAATCATTCAATATGATGTCATTTTTTTATTGTTTGTTTTAGCAGAAAAAAAGTATGCCCATCCATTGAGCTTAACGACTACCAATAAAGACTGTTCAATCAATAATCTCCATTTTTTGTTCCATCTATGGACTGTAGCATGTAATTTTTTCACCTTAAAAAACAACTCAATATCCAATGACGAAATAATGTCATTAATTAATGACGAATAAAAACTTACTACAAATGAACCGCATCTCAAAAAGGGAGATCCCAGACAATGACAATACTTAAACTTATTAAAATGACGTATTGAACTGATACTGTGGGATCTCCACTATTAAATAAAAACACCTGAACAATTCTGGAGATCACCAGGTAAAATATATATACAAAAATCAGAGCGGTCTTACTTTATATAAACATGTAAAACATGGCGAAAATAAAAGAAATAGAGATAATTGCTGATTCAAATTTATCGTTTAAACGAAAAATATTACAGTTTTTGCTTAGTTTCTTTCTCTATTTTTTAAAGACATTACTGTTTTTGCTTAGTTTCTTTCTCTATCTTTATTTTTTCTAGCACGTTTTCTCTAATTTTCTCAATTTCGGTCCCGAAATATTTTAGATTTCGTGTGTTTTGTGCTTCATTTTTCTCAAAGAGTATCGAAGATAAAACTTTTAAATTTTCAATTAATCTAAACATTTTATACTCACAAAGTGTACAACATATATAAACGTTCGCCGTTATTTTTGGTCGTCACTTGAAAGTAAACCCTGCTTTATTCCAAAGATTTTGTTTTTCTACTATTTTGTAGGATTAATAGTTACTAGAGACACATTTATAATAATATCATATAATTGTAATTTGTTTTAAAATCAACATTGGGCATAAAATTTGTGAAACAATAGTCCCCGCGGCGTAATGGATAGAGTGGTGGTCTTGCGCAGCGGCAATAAACTTCAATCCTCATGACAAAACTTTTTTCTCTCTCTTCATTGTGCTAAGATTTGCGATTTTGTCTTTAAAATGATCGATTTTATTATTTTTCATTTTAATTTTGTTTAAAAAAATAGCAATAATACAGCCGTTTTCCCCATAACAATAAGGATATCTATTGAGATACGTGAAATTGTTAAAAAAATTTTAGAATAGATAGGAAATTAAAATTTTCCTAATAAATTTTTAAGTTCATATGAAAGACCTCTCGTTGCTCGCAGCGAAATAACCGGTACTTTGATTATAAAAATATTCTACAACATTTTTTACACCCACGTGTTTTATCATGCAATTAGCATTCTTAATAATAAACAAGGCATAGTATTACTGAATTGCAACAGAGGCATAAAACAAATAAAGGAAGCAGTTTTTGTCGTCATATAAATCCAAATCGGTGTTAAAGAAACAGAAGGAAACTGTCAGTTTGGTTGAGAGGTAAAGCAAATAACCGAAAATGTCCATCAAAATCAAAGATAAACGCAAACCAAGTTGAAGAAATTGAACAGTACGAGGTAACACAAAAAGATATAATCGAAAATAGTGAAACAAATAATAAATGGACAGACCTAACAAATCCAACTTGGAAAAAAATTTCTGGAATTATGAACAAGCTGAATTTCTTCATAACCTTCACAATGCTATTGGTTCAGACATTTGTGATCTTGTGCGTTGTTTTTCGTGTTTTTTAATCTTGAAAGCATTTATAATTTCTTTTTGTCAGCTGGCGGTATAATCAATTGTTAAGCAATGATTAAATTTACATTGCAAAATATACAATATTAGGAAAATTAAGAAAAAAACACTCCTTCTACATTTTTACGCAAGTTTTGTGACAAGCGAAAACACGCATATACAGTATTTTCCTGAATGTTATTTCGCGATGCTGTTGGGTTTTTTTCTTTGCCATAAGTTTGTTGCCTGTAAACATTTGAAATTTTATAAAAATAGAACTTATTTTGTTCTTTTAAGAAAATGAGGAAAGACATTTCTTTTTAAGGTTCGGATGTCTGTAGAGAAACATTTCGTATTTAATGCTTGTGCTTACATAATGCTCCTATGATATTTAATAACGATGTCAGCTAGTTTAATTCATTTGATTGAAAAGATAATTTTGATGTATTTTTTTAATTGAATTGTTGTACCTTCGCTGATTTTAAAACTTAACAAAATACGATTAAACCACGATTAATGTAAAATTTGTCCATCAAATTTAGTTGAGTGAAAAGCTTTAATGCATTAGCAAAAAATATATTGAGGGGCATTTTTTTTTTGGTATTAGTATTTATGATTCATTTATTGTGACTACTATAGTTTCTGTTTGTTTTAAGCTTTGCTGCTGGTTCAAATATTTGTATCTCAATCATAGAGAATAGGTCCATTAGTTGAAGAATAATGTAATGTTCGTGGCTGTAGTGACTACAGTTGTACATCACAAAGGCTCTTGTTCTTCCCCAAATAGTTTTTATCAAAATCATTGATTAGAATATTGGCACAAATGTTAAGCTTTGGTTTTTTAAAGCTAGATCTACGGTAGGGGATATAGTTAAACAATAATCAAATACAAATAAATCCCGACTTATCAAAAGCATTTCGGAGTAATTGTATCAGACAGAATTTAATGGATATTGTTTTTTCAATTTTGATTAACAAAAGAAAATTTGTAAAAACACGTAGACTATGACATTAAGCCATCGCTGGAATCTTTTCTTCAGATTTCAAGTTCATTTCTTCAATAACGTTGTTTTTTTTATTAGTGTATTGCAATAATTAACAAAAACATGTCAATATGTGTAAATCATCTTGTCTTGCATTTTAATTAGATTATTGGCATGAGATCGCAAGTACTTAGCATTAAATATCCCGTGTTTCTTCGTCACTGTGACCCATGTTCATGTTTTGTTGCTACAGATTCTCTGATGTGTGAAGTAATGTAAATAAAGGGTTGATAAATCTAAAAAATATTAAAAAGAGTCTTTTACCAAAATTACTGTCCTTATGTTCGTTATTTTGGTGCTTTATTGCTAAACGTTCTCATTTTGTATCCAAGTCTTACCTGATACCTTAAGCCAACATTTTCCTGGTTCTTGAGGATGTAATGCTGTTGATAGCATGTTCGATTTCAGAGTTTTCAAATCTTACAACAATGAGGAATAACAGCCACAGCTTTGATTTCAACTAGAAAGAGTTATCTCACTTGCGAACACATGAAACATTATGTGAGGTCATTGTTATGCAGAATTGGGTTTAGCTAATTAATATTAGCTAATTAATACTCATACAGAAATCACGAAGAAAATTGACCCAGTAGATTCGCCGAGTTGGATTGGGATATATGGACTACGTAGACAGTCAAAAAGGAATATTGTGCTCAAATATTTATCGCTTTATTACACCGCTGTATATAGTTATAGTGGGTTTTTTTCTATTTCTTTTGATTTTGTTCGGAAATTATTAAGACATTTTCTCTCATTTATTTTTGGAAAAAATTAATTTTCGAAATTTCACTAAAACGTACATAAGGATAGAGTTTATCAATGTAAAAAGCTTCTTCTACATGGCATGATTAAATCATTTCTGGTAAGCGAATCACCGTGCCTTCGTCCAGTGACCCAGCGCAACTGCAAATTTTTTGCAACGTCAGTTAAAGCTTCTTATTGCTCCTCTGTTTTATACACCTTACAAACGAACGGAAATAGGAATTATTTTTTATTTCTCATCTTTTGTTTTCATTTCAAGACGTCATCTTTTAATTTTTCTCTTATCCGTGATTTTTTTTTTTTTTTTGTGGAACCATATTCGAGTTATTCTCACCTGAAAATCAAATTACTGTTTATGTCTCCTGCAGTCATTTTGTAAATATTTCAGAACTGTTGATAACGGTTAGTTTGTAAAAATTACTTGATATTTAGTCCCTTTGTCTTAATTCTAGTTAAAACCCTGAGAAAAAATATGATGAACTGAAGCTCTTTATGACTTGTCATCGTGTAAGTTTTGTTCAGCAATTGCGTGGCATGGAAAGGTCTTCTTTTGAGATTTCCACCAGTCTGATGTATATTCGCTGTGCCGTCCTGAGAACAAAATTCAATATAAAGTCGTTGTCAGATTTCTAATGCTAGGTAAATAAAGTACCATATCTGTTTTTCAGCTTGAACAATACTGAAACTTAATAAAAGGTAAGTCGTAAAAAATAGCAAAATGAACATATTTAATTTAATTTGTTTTATCAGTAATTGTAAGTCTACGGACACTTAGAATATAGATGTTAAAGTTTTTAAATCTTGGAGTTCATGCTTGCGCAGGGTACCCCCACCACCGACTTATTTATCTACCGTTGTAAGCAAAATATTAAATATTCTGTTAATGTCATACGTTTAATAGGGAAAATTCGTATTGCTTAATAATTACCGAACAACCCTTAAGTTTGTCATTTTTACGCTGTTTTGTTATGTTGGAAACCCGATGTCGGGTGATAATCTATTTAAGTGAAACACTTTCGGAAAATTTTACATATTTAACATACACATTAAAAACCAGTGAATAGTTTTAAATTATTTTTTTATTGACCAACCCAGTTTGAATTATTCATAATTACCTGACCACGTGATGTCGAAAGCCTAGTATTCAGTAAGTAAACAACGTCGAGGGGCCCAAAATGGAAATATCGACATCTAACTTATTCTATGAACAGATATGAAGTAAAATGGTGGTTTATGGATTTATTGATAATAGATATTTAATATTAGATAAAGTTTTAAAGGAATATTTTTGGCTTACGTCAAAAGAGGGTTTTCACTATCAAACTTTGTGAACAAACCTTTTGCCATTCCTCTTCCCCAATGTTGTTTCTATTTTTTTCCGTGGTCATACGCAGATATCCCCTTACGTGAATCGTTTATACTATATGTCTATCAATCACATAGAGGAAAATAGCTCGATTTAATGTTAAAAAGACGATTTAAATTGTAAGATAAACTATTCGGATATTTTATCTAATTATTGATCAGATGGTTGACCACCTTCTTAACTTTGACATCCTGCTTAATCAATGATCAACAACATTCGTTTTTCGAATTGAGTTTTAATTTTTTTTTTTTAAATTGATGCATTTGAGAAAAAGTGTCATCCTAATTGATTTTAGATTTTGTACGCATTTATTGTTAATAATTATAGATCATGTAATTATAGGCTTTTGTTACTGTTACTTAATAACTATCAATGATACAACGCCACTTAATGGATATAAATACTATAATAATTAAGCATTGCAATTGCAACCGCTTTTTTCGCAATGTCTATTTCAAGTGTAGTAAAGCTAAGCTTCAAAAATATTGCTTACGTATGGTAATCGAGGCAGACAAGCTACAGGAGTCTAAAGAATTGATATTCCGATGGTCCAGTGATCATAGGGATCAACAGTTCCTCCGTTCATTTGTTTGAATGTTTACACATGTAAGTTTGAAAGGTTCAGTAGCATGAAAACCCAAAAATTATAAGTTCCTGAGGTTTTGAACCACACCAGAATATACTGACTAGAATTAATCATTATACGGAAATACGCAGTACTATTATTAATCTCTTAAACACGGAAAATTAGATTTGAAGCATTGGTTTTAACAATTGTGTGGTCTTATTCACGTTGGCTTTTTATTGCTTAGCTTAATCCCTGCTATGGTACCTCTGATTCTTTTGGCCATATTTACTGAGAACATATTGTCTTAATATTAACTAGGTCTACCAATGACCTCGAAGTTTAAAGATCTTCTTTGATTCTGTTATGCTTCATTATGAAATGTACGAATTCATTTTGGTGAAGAGGTTTTCAAAATCTCTGATATAACAATGTCTGTAATTGAATTATTTCAATTATATGAAAATGAATCGCTATCCGTACATCTTGGACCATTTCAATGTTATCATATATTTACTTTCTATGGCTGAAACTTATTTATTAGTTGTCAGTGGTATTTTGTATGTAATGTCTATCTGTCTAGTTGTATTATTATGCAGCAGTAAACACTGCTTTTAAATTGATTAATTTTAAAGCTTTTATTGTTATGTAGGGAATCTACAAAAAATTAAACGACACGTGTAAAATGTATTTTTCTGAAAATCTTTTAAATCTAATCGCAGTCTTCCAGTATATAGAAAAACTGAAAATTCTACGAAATCTTCCGTAGTAATCCCCTAGCACCGATCTTGATTTATTAACAAGGAATGGTACACTATGAAATAAATATTTCAATCAGAAAGATATATTTGGGTTGCTGGAACTTCAGTGAAATCTTTCATCGTAATCCCCAGCACCAGTTCTGACTGATTCGTACGGATTGGTAAATTTCAATATAAATATTTTATCCAAAAAATATATTTTTGGTTAACTGAAAATTCAAAGAATTCTTTCATCGCAAACCCCCGCATTGATTTTGTTTGTTTTCCACGGGCTGGTAAATAATGAAATAAATATTTTATACAAAAAACATCTGTTTAGTGTACTGAAATTTCAGAAAATTCTTTTTTATCAATCCCCAGTGATAATTTTGACTGATTTACACGTAATGGTACATTATGAAAGACATATTTTACATAGAAGTATAGATTGTGATTTTCCTAAAATTCAGAGAATTATTTCATTACAATCGTCTGCATTGATTTATTTTCACAAAATGGTGCAATACATATATATAAGAGACAGTTTGACAATACTCTTGGATATTTTCTGAAAGCCGTTTGAAAATTCAGACATAGGTTTCCGACAGAACATCATGATGCGAATTCTTTTTAAGTGTATTGCCTTGCTATTTTCATCCTATGCATTAGCGATGACTGTTGAAAATCAGCGCAAGCTTTACAAATTTCTTGAAGAAGACATGTGTCCTTACATAAAACCGATAGAGGACCAAGAACGCCCAATAGTTGTGAATATTGACATAGGCCTTTTTTCTCTATTATCATATGATGATACCACAGGGACTTTAAATTCTCTCGTCGTGATACATTTGGAATGGAAAAATGAATTTATAGCCAATGGAAATTTTTCTTTCAAAGAAAGCGATGCCATTCTAATTCCTTTGCATTTTTTGTGGCATCCGAAAATCGTCCTCCTCAACACTAAAACAGAAAATATGGTATTGCAGACTGGTGAGTCCAACTTTAAAAGTGCGATACTTAACGAAAACGGCATTTTGAAATTCACCGAAATAGGACTTGCCGTAACTAATTGTGACGCAAATTCGTTTTATTTTCCAATGGACGAACATAAATGTAAACTAAATTTAACAGTCGTGGAAACAAAAGATAAGATATTGTTGAATCGTTCAAACCTTTTACCGTACGATCTTGCTTTTTCAAACCAGAATGTGAAATGGGAAGTGAACAGCGTCAGCATTGAGACAACATATGGACCTTACTTCAATTTTATTATAGTGTCATTTAAGATTTCAAGACGGTCTTTGCATCATAGACTAAACTTTTTTGCTCCTTTGCTTATTCTATGTCTACTGAATCTGTTTGCGTTCTTTCTACCAGAATCATCAGGAGAGAGGATTTCATTTTCTCTTACAATGTTGTTATCATTAATCCTGTACCTCAACATGATCACGGACAGACTACCATCAACAGGACCGATCAGTGTGGTTAACATTGTCATTTTTATCCAGTTTTCTACAAGTTGTCTCATTGTTTTGATGTCCATAATTACACTCCGTATCTATGACAATCATCAAACAGAAAAACCCGTCTCAAAATCGTGGACAAAATTTGTTCGTTTAATGTCTATCCTAGATAGCCGCAAACATCCATCTAAATCTAAAGTACACCCAGTGGAAGAAATTGAAAATCTAGAAGACGAGGTTTCACGAAAAGATGACACCGAGGATTGTCAAAGAAAAGATAAACGAGTGGACGAAGAGACTCCAACGTGGAAAGAAATTTCTAGAATAATTAACAAGCTGTGTTTCTCTATAACCTTCACAATGCTTCTGGTCCAGGCATTTGTGAGTTTGTGCCTTATTTTTCGTGTGTTTTGATATTGGAAAAATGTCTGTATTTCTAGTATGAACCAACTTTACATCCTTTTTTGCAAAGGTTTAGTTTCACATTGCAAAATTTACAATAAACCTTTTTTAATTGCGATAAATGACTGAGAGAAATTAAAAAAAACACGATTCCTGAGAAGCGAATATCAAATATACAGTATTCCCTTGAATGTAATTTCACAATACTCTGTTTCTTTTTTGGTTGTCATAAGGGAACATTTTAAAGATCAGAGTGTCGGTAGAGGTCAATTACTGCTTATGAACTGTTGTTAGCTTGCAAGTTTATGGTGTTTAATAGCAATTCGCTTTCAACTTAGTATAGTCCATCTGGCTACAATATGATTACTTAGCTCATTTTACTTTATCAACTGATATGTTTTAATTCAACTGTTATACCTTTACTTAATTTAAAACTGAACAGAATAATATATTTTGTTGCGAAAATTGCCCTGCAAATTATTTGAGTGAAAATAATTAAACACATTCTCAAAAAGTATATTATTGGGGCATTCATTTTCGGTATTAGAATTTATGATTCATTTATTGTGACTGACTATAGTGACAGTTAGCTTTAAGCTTTGTCTATTGAAATGTGTGTGTCTCATTCATAGAGAATATATCTATTTTTTCAGTCAGACAAGATGAATTTTATGTTGATAGTTGTAGTGAGTGGATTTTGTACACCACAAATAATTTTGTTCTCCAAATTTTTTTTTACCAAAACAGTGATTAAAATATTGACACAAAATTTAACCTTTGAATTTTTTAAAAAGGTACCATAGCGGCTAGAAAAATACAGATAAAACAATGTTTAAATACAAATCAACCCTGACTTTTCACACGTTTGTCTTCGCAACAAAAGAGCATTTTTTTTTATAGAACTTGTATTACTTTGTCAATCTTGGTAAACAAATAAATTTTCTAAAATCAAGTAGGGTATTTTAATCCACCAAAGAAGTTTTTCTGATGTTATTTCCATACGTCAATAACGCTATACTGATTTTTTGTGTTTTGTTGAGGTTTTTGGTTTTTTTTTTTTTTTTTTTGGTTTTTTTTGCTAAGTGTATAATGAAAACTTACTATGGATGAATCATCTTGTAATGAATTTGAAATAGATTGTTGGCATGAGATTGTAAGTCCTTAACATTATATATCCCGTGTCTTTTAGACATCATAACCCTTTTTGTGATCAATGGCTTTAAAATCTCCGCCCATTCCACAAGCTCTGTCAACTCTTTTCCGTTTTCGCTCGACGGAGCGCATGTCACGCCCCCTATCCAATTTCGACGAGGAAGTATATCGGACCATATTATTTTACAAATAACATTTGTCGTGCTTTAACCTTGTACACAATTTCTCGCTTTGAATAGAAGCAATATCGTTTGCACCACAGTGTCATTTGTCATTTCCCCTGGAGTTGTATCGGCGGTCGCCAAGAACGTAGGCGCTCTCTTCCGCGGCCGAGGTACCAGTCGCATAATCCCCTTAGGTGTGGTGGAGGGCGGCTAGGGTCATTCCTCCACGTCTAATGGATCGCTTGATATCTCTGGTGGTCTTCGTCCTTGTTTTGTTGGAACAGGTCCTTGCGTTTTTCTTTGTACGAAGTTTTAAACAATAAGTTGAGCAAACGCGAGGAATTATTGCTTGAGAAGGAGGAGGAATTTGCCGCGTGCGCGCAAAAATTGGGAGACGTGTCAAAACCTACGCCTCTCGTGCTTTTCGAAAATCAATTAAATGCGTTTAATATGCACTTGCATCAAACGATCTTATTGTGACTAACTTAAGATCATGTAAGCTTTGTACTTTGTTGTTGGTATAAATTACTAATGTCTCATTCAGCTATGAGTTGATAGGTCCATTAATAATGAAAACATACAAGATGGATCTTTGGCTTATAGTTGCAGTAAGTAGCTTTTAACCAAAGTAGTGATGGGGACTTTGATGCAGATTTTCTGAAGCCGACCATTAAGGCTTAAAATATATAATCATACTTTATTCAAATAAAAATCAATCCAGACTTTCCACACGGATTGTTCTGAATTGACGAGCATTTAAATTGAACTTGATTTAACAAGTTGGCTATGCCATTGCGCCATATCTGGGTTCTAATTTTGTCGTTTACAATTCCGAGATGTATTTTTCATCAGTGTCATTAACATCATACTAAATTTTAAGAGGGGGGTGTTTAGTTTTTGTTTTTGTTTGTGTTTTTTGTTTTTTCGTTTGATTGGTTTTTGTTTTTGTTTTTTTTCTATTTTTTTTTTTTTGGGGGGGGGGGGATGGTAGGGTATTCCCTAGATTATACTAAAAAGCTACCAAAATATATATCAGTGTGGAGGAATAATCTTAATTGGCATATAATTAGATTGTTCGCATGAAATGGGCACGTACTTAGCATTAAGTGAGTCATTTTTGGTCATCGCGTCCCTTGTTTTGTGGCTGTATAATCTTTATTCGAGTTTTTCTGATCTCTTGAACCACTGTGTAACCAGTGTCATTAAAAACAGTTATTTGATGCATTTTAAGTTTTTGAAGAAAGAATTCCGTGACCCAAAACCGTTGGGCTCTAATTTTTAGCGTTTTTTTTTGCTATACTTACTATCTCAACTTTTATCCCGATCTACCTTAAAATAATGATAACTACGCTTATTTGACTTTATGAGCTGATGTATTTGACTTTAATTTTAATTTCTTCACTAAATTAAAAAAGATGCAGGATCATATCATGTGCATTTAATGATCAACGATACTTGACCTACGAATTAATTTTCAATAGGAAGAGTTTTTAAAAAAGTATGAAAAGTTTCATGTATATGGATTTTAAGATTTTTTATTCATGATTTATTTATTGTGACTGACTTAAGTGTCTGTTAGCTCTGATTTTTTTCTGGTACAAAATACTTTTGTCTCATTCAGATCTGATCCATTAGTTAAGCAAACATATAAGATAGATATAAGGATACTATTTGTAGTCAGAAGTTATTGTACATGACCAAAGAACAAACTTAAGGCTTTTGTTCACTAAAATTGATTTTTACTATAGCAATGTTTGGGGTATAACACGTACATGTATGTTGATTTTTCTAAAAGTTAACATTTAGGCCAAAAATATACAGTTCAATGAATTATCCAGACATTTTACACGTTTTTCATCTTCAATAGCCAAGAGTTTTCGGTCCACTTCGCTCCCCATAAACCCTTTGCAGATCTCAATACGAAAACTCGGTGATGCGGTGGTGCTATCTAGGGAGCAACTTGAGTTGTGCCCCTTGTATATTTACATTTTAATGGAATGAAAAACGGGTAATATATACCCGCTTCGGCGTAAATACAACTTGAAAACATGTTGACTTGCGAGAATAGGGACATAATTAACGGTGCTATTAGATAGAAATGAAGATATAAACTAGTGAAAGCAAGAGATGATTTATTTATAGTGTTTGTCAGTTTGTAAGGACTTGTAACGATATATAAATGCATTTCAGCAATAAAAACCAGGTATCGTTCTCGTAATTATTGTGGACGTTAGAATTTAAATAAAATACAGCCCATTTGACCGTTAAAAGCAATAAACATAAGCGGTGGCGTATATACTAACGGGATAGGCAACCTCTTCTTTCGCCATGTAAACATTTACTTCCCATGCTACGATCACATGAGCATAATCCAGTGAAATATATCGTTTTTTAAAGTGATCTGGTTAAACCATCCTTGTAGAGGTACTATACTTAGCACTTGTGCCTCAACTTGTGAAAAGCACCGAATGCTTTACCAAAGATCACGGTTTATTGCTTTGAAAGTTTATTTATAACCGCTTGTTCACAACGATGCGATTGGATTAGCTACTCGCAGCTGCAGCCAATCAATGAACGGATCTTGTCACCGAGTTTTCGTAATGAGATCTGCCAAGGGTTATGGGGAGCAAAGTGGACCGAAAACCCTTGGCTAGTGAAGATGCACGGTTTTAGATTGTTCTGGACATCATTTTGATTGAACTAATATTAGTTGGTTAATATTGCTACGACAATACATTTCTGTAATATCAAATAGGGTATGCCATAGCTGCAGATCTGTAGCCCACTACTATTAAAAAATTGGATGGACGACCAGAGAGCCATAGTGCCACCCATTGAAAAATTTTTAGTCATTAATCACAGGAAAGTGCGCTGTTTTTCGATTTATTCCCTCTTTATATCAATATATAACTAACCGTGTGTTCCTTTTTTATTTTTTTTTTTTTATTTATTATTTTTTCATATGCATACAATCATTTTAATGATATAATTCAAAGCCATTTTTGACTCATCCACTCACACATTCATGCTCACATTCACCCAGATTTGGTAGTGGTTGCTTGTTTAATAATGACAATAAGTTAATATTAATAGTAACCAAAGAAGAAACAAAAGATGAAAAATTATTGAATTGTATCAAATATATGTTTCCATACATGCCAGTAGTTGGTAAACTTTTTCATTTGAAATTTCTAACATGAAATATATTTTTCAACTTTGTAATTGTTATATAGATAAAACAACAGCCCTGATAAACTAGGCAGTATATGTTTTTTAAGACAACAAAATATATATTGTGTTGTATACAAAATTATAAAGTTTACAACTTTATTGTCTTTTGACAATGGGAGTTCACTGAATAAAATATTAATAACATTGAAACCAATGCGTATTCAAGTATATTGGTAAATATGCATGCTTAGGTTGCTCCAAATTGTTGGTATTTTTTCACAGCTTACAAACACATGTTGGATTGTCTCAACATCACATTCACAAAAGGAACAGCAATCAGAAGATACAACATTGATTTTTTTCAAATAATAGTTTACAGGAAGAATTCTATGAAGTAATCTGTACTGTAACCATTGAATATGTATATACATTTTTGTCAGGATTCAAAGTCCGGAAGTAGTCGAATAGACTTAAATCAGCCATAATTTCAAGTAATTTTTCTCTTGCCTTGGGGTTATTTATTGTATTATAGTTTTTTGTATCAATAACAGGATTTAACGCAAGATTAAAATCTCGAACTAGTATAAATTATACTCAATATCAAAACTTAGGACTTTCTGTGTTTGGACCATATATATTAATCAAAGTAACCATATTTCCCTCAATTATTAAGTCCAAGGCTATTAAATTTCCTGCTTTGTCCTTTCTTTCTTGATGAACTTTAAATTCGAAGTTATTTTTAAAAAATATAGAGACACCTCTTGCATTTGATTTGTAAGAGTTAAAGTAACATTTATAACCCCACATGGCTTCTACACATTGCTCAAATTCGGGAATAAAGTGTGTATCTTGAAAACATATGATAGAGTAACCCTTGGTTTTATAAAAATTTAAGACATCTTGACGTTTTGATAAAGTGGCCAACCCCTGACAATTAACTGTGACAATCTTTATAGAATCAACCATTTTCAAACGGAGAAAGATAAACAAATGTCATATATAAATGATCAAAAAGGAAAAATTGTAAGCAACCACTTGCCACTACCATATGCATCCAGTTATATTGGAGTTTAATTGGAAAAGAAAATGAAAAGCACTCTCGCACCCTGTCTCTCACCTGCCATACCAACTGTAAATAAACAAACATCAAACCCGAAGCGTCTATCGTTTTCAGATCCCGATCTTACAAAATGTTTTTGCGACTCCGCAATTAACAAAACTTACACACAAAAAAGTTAGCGCCGTTGCTTTAGTTTCTCGGTTATGTCATCCAGGATGTCGAATTTATGTATATTTCCCACGTTGTCCAACGCAAACACTTTGCCACTCTAATACCAGGTTGAATGTATCCTGGAATCATCCTTAAGATAACGGATCACCTTGGCATTCAGCGGAGTCAGACGATCATGCATGATGAAGTGTTTTTTCACTTTTTCGACCGAGCGGTTCTTTATAATCCGGATCTTTGTTTCGGTATCGCGGAATTTGGCGATTACTGGTCTGGGTGCGTCCCTACCCCCTCCTGGAACTCGGTGGATGGCTAAAATATCGGCTGGTGATAGGTCGACGTTCACCGTCTCCTTCACAGTATGTCCCGGAGATCTTCGTTCTGTGTTTCGTTCCATTGTAGAAATTTAATATTACTCTTCTGCGAGTATTATTGTGTCTGGTTTGCCAAAGTTAAAGCATTACCTGCCATGTATTGAAGGGAGTTCAAACTTTCCCTCATTTGTCTTATTGACTGAGCCTGAGCATTGAATTTTTCGCGTAAATTTTCTAGGTCAAGATTGAAACCATCTCATCTTTCTTTGATTTCTTTTTTGCATTCACTTGTTTCATTTTCAATTTTTTGTTCAAATTCTTTTTTCACTGCTGTTTTTATATCATTTGTAGTTTCTTCCTTGATTTCTTTCAAAATTGAATTTTTAACATCTGTAATGATTTCTTGTCTGAAATCTTTTTTCATTTCTTCTAAGAATGAGGTCATTATACTTTTTATTTCTGTCTTTATTTCAGTCCTTTTTACCATGTTTTCCCGGTGCGTCTTTTTACCCCAATGAACCCCAATGATACCACAATGAACCCCAATGATACCCCAATGAACCCCAATGATACCCCAATGAACTTTGAAATACCCAATGATACTAAGTATGTTCATAATTGATACACTTAATGAATTTTATGTAACAACATGTTACACAAATGAAATTTCAGCTACGTGCCGTTTTTTCACCGATTGGGCCATATCTTGTAATGGGAAATGATTAGAATTTTTTAAGCTAAAATTACACTTACAGTTAATGTTATAAGAAATCAAATAATAAATGTTTATTTAACAATTTTTGCGACTACCTTTTGACCAAGTTTCACTGATGTTTGAGTTGAAATACGAATATGGTACGAATATATTTACCAAGCAATAGAAATCTGACAACGACTTTACATTGAATTTTGACGTCAAGGCGGCGCAGCGAATATACTTCAAACTGGTTGAAATATCAGAAGAAGACCTTTTAAGGCCAAGCAATTGCTTAAACAAAAACTATACGATGACAAGGGATAGAGAGCGTCAGTTCGTCATATTTTTTTTACTGATGGTTTTACTAGAATTAAAACAAAGGGACTAAATATCAAGCATTTTTTACACGATAACTTTTGTCAACAGTTCTAAAATAATTGCATGTATGTACAAAATGACTGAAGGAGACATTTACAGTAATTTGACTTTCGTTTAAAAATAACCCGAAATTTTTTCCACAAAAATTCAAGAATGAGAGAAAATGTAAATGATGACATCTTGAAATGAAAACAAAAGATGAGAAATAAAGAACAAGTCTTCTTTCTGTTCGTTTGTATGGTGTTTAAAACACAGGAGCAATGAGAAGCGTTAAAATGACGTTGCAAAAAATTTGCAGAACTTGCGCCGAGTCACTGGTCCAAGGCACGTTGAACAGCTAACTAGGGATGATCTAATCATGCCGTAGACAGAAAACTTTTCACATCAATAAACTCTATCCTTATTTAGATTTTTGTGAAATGTCAAGGGTTAATCTTTGTTCCTAAACGAATAAGAGAAAATGTCTCAATAATTACTGAAAAACCCTCGTATGTGGGTCCGCTCATATATAAAGCACTGAAAATGGCTAGCGACACGAAAAATTGAAATTGTGAAAATTCGCGTTGTTAGCCATTTTCAGTGCTCTATATATTCAATTTACTGGCTTAGTATCTATACATAGACCCGACACGTTAAAGGTGCCTTGTGTTAATAATATTGGGGATATGTTTTGTATAATTTAATACATCTATACAATGTACTTTGATCATGTTTGGGTTTTTTTACGAAACATTGAGGTACTGCGAGCAAGCTCACAAATGAAAATATCAAAAGTCTTTCTCTAATGGAAAAGAATCGATATGTCTTTTTCTTAAAGTTATGTTGAACTAGCACAAATGACCAAAGCTACCATCAAGACATAATTACAGATCACAAACAATCTTTGAGTCAAATTTTAGCTTGAAAAATTCTAATCATTTCCCATTACAAGATATGGCCCAATCGGTGAAAAAACGGCACGTAGTTGAAATTTCATTTGTGTAACATGTTGTTACATAAAATTCATTAAGTGTATCAATTATGAATATACTTAGTATCATTTTGGTATTTCAAAGTTCATTGGGGTATCATTGGGGTTCATTGGGGTATCATTGGGGTTCATTGGGGTATCATTGGGGTTCATTGGGGTAAAAAGACGCACCCATGTTTTCCTGTATGTCAGAAAGGGTCTCGTGTATTGATTTTAGTTCACCTGATATACCTGTTGTTCCTGGTGGGGCCCCAAGCGGGGAGTCCATGTCTGAACTCTCTGTTCTTTTCTGTTTTTTGGACGCAGCTTTATCCGATACTATGGTGTTCCTCACTGAATCTGGAACTTTGTGCAAGCTTTTTTTCAGGGGTTTTATTTAGATTTTCAGATAGTTTTTTGTCCATTTTTTATCACACCTTTGTTTATTGTCCGCCATTGAGCGAGAACTCGCAATCGAGATTCACAATAGAAATTCTGGTGTTTATTAATATCACAAAAAACGAGTTAGACACAAAAAAAAATTTATTTGCATTACTGATTTTTTTAACTTAATGTTTCCTATTGTGAAACAATATATTTTTTCTTGTGAATATAAAAGTAACGCAAGTCCAAATAGATATGCATTAAAAATGTCATATCACAAAGCTTTTCACCGAAATATGTATGCTCATAAAAAAAGGTAAATATAAATATAATGAAAGCCAATGGTAGAAAATATGTGATAAACTGTCGTAGCTATGATTTAATTGTTTCTTGTTATTTTTGATTTTAATATATATATATTATTATATTTTTTTAATTCTATTTTGATCCTTTTTTTCTTCTCTTTTAAGCATTCTATTAAAAGAAGTACTCATCTGATGAATATGGTTTATATTTTTATGTATTAAACAATGTCCACGCATCTTAACTTTTACTACGTAAGAATTTTACATTATAAAATAAGTAACCATTTGAAGGTTTTCAAATATACTTGTATAGATTAGTTTTTTAGAAATGTTATGTACATGTATAAACATATATTGTTAAAGTTGGAAATTAAAAATCAATGTTCATTTTATGACTCCGGGGATCATGATTTAGATATAGGGATTACATAAATATGAAATGTTTAGAAGAAAAATATTGTACAATCTATAATGAATGATTTAAATCATCTACGTGTTATTTTTCTCACCCTGAAATGAAATGGTTCTATAAAGCATTCTCAAGAATAGTTTATCATCTCGATCAAGTCTCGATCAAGGCTCTATTTGTTCGGGGGGGGGGGGGGGGGAGGGAAATGCTAAAAGTTATTGCTGACATAAAACTAAATGTACGTATACAAAGGAAGATGGGCAAATTATCGCAGGTTATTACACTTGAGAATCAAGAATTCATAAATTTAAAACAAAAGATAAATCACATATTTACCAATTTTCTAAATACATGTACAGGGCCTCTTTTCATAAAGTTTACAACTTAACCTGTATCCAGCTTCCTACATTGTTCTCAAATCAAATCCGATCCATCCTCTGAAAGAAAAAAAGGGTTAGTTTTTTAGTAAATTTTGCATACAACCGACCAGCTACTTGTAGAGAGAAAGTAAATTGCCTTTTACTTCGTTTTGCTCTGTGTCCATTGCCGGTATAAAGTTCGTAAACCCTATCTGTGATTAGTAAATACAATTTTTTTACATTCAATGTCATTTATCTCTAAATATGGGTTAGCATGAAAGCGACTTGGTACAAAAAAGGGAGTCAACGTAGAAAAATCAACATCAGAAAATTTCTTGACTATCAATTTAAATGACACACGGAAAACTTGCGTACTTCAACTTCTAAAGCACAAAATAAAGTCCAACTTTTTCGTGGTTTCTGGCATGTCATCAAAATGTTTATATTGAATTTGAAAGAATTCGAACAACCATATCTTTGACCTATAATTATTGCATATTATATCAAAAATTAAGTGGCCTAATTAGTATAAACAAATCTAGAAAGCATGAGTAATTTTGCTAGAATATATACAACGTTGCTTGTTTAAGTTTTATGATTGAAAATGCTTGGATGGTAGATGATATTAATGTACTTTTATGATAATGGAATTGTGTAATCGTCTTTCAATGCGTCTGATTTGCAAAGCTTTGTTTTCCACTCCAGATACTGAAGTCTCTTCTCTGCTATTGCGTAGCGAGTTTCTGATTCAATTTCCAAAAACTTCTCAGCAATGGTATAATCTTCCGCTTTGCGGTAACTCAAACAATTACCATATTCATCGATAAAGCCCATTTGAATCCTTTTCCCATTAAGAAGTTCGAAATCAACATGGGCACAGAATTCAACAGCAACCTTAAGAAATCTCGTTAAACCGTACATTTCTCCTGTCAAGATGAAGTCTAGAAGCGTGCTAACTGTCAGTTGTGTGTTTGGTTTACACATATTAGTCATGAAATTTTCACATTCCGTCAATAGGTCGCACTGGTATTCGTGTGCTAATGGAAGAATCTGCAATACATTATCCTCTGAAAGAATAACACATTTCAACACGAATTAGTTTATTCAGATGATAGAACAATTGTATGATTTTTATCATAATATTTATCATTTTTACTTATTCCCTGGTAGTGTACTGTCAATCCAAACTTTGCATAAGTTATGTCTCTTGACTACCATCTTTTGGGGAAACCTATAGATTTCTGATAGTACATGCAGCCTTTGTAGTTTAGAGATTTGTAAATCTTGCCATTTAATATTTTTTAAAAAATTGCACCTTAAAACAATTTTAAAAAAAATTACAACTGAGCAAATGATTTAAGAAATATTTTTTTTAAAAGATGAAAAATAAGATGTTAAAAAGGTGATTAGTTTTTGGTTTTTGATTCTTTGAGCGTATTAGCTTTGTCTGATTGTTTTCCTTTTAAGTGGGTTGGGTGGTCGTGGCCATTTTTAGACTGTATTGATCTTCTTTAGAAGAAGAGCTCTGCATAAAGATATAGGAAAATTCTTAAATTTAAAAGATTTAATACATTTTTTCTTTACTATATACATGTAATAAGTTATAGCTAAAAAAAATCGTATCTTAAAATTTAAGATATATCTGACAGGTAATTTGTTGCAAATTTTAAGGTAGATTATACAGGTAAGTTGTTGACCACCGAGTCTCCTTAACAGTTTACTTTATGGAAAAAAATATTTCTTTTAACTTTAAACATCGATCAAATATTTCACAGGACAAGAAACCAGCACTCGGGAATTCCAGAGCTGTGTTAATTTTATATTTTTGGTGACTGTTCTGGTAACTGCTTTGTGAAAAGGGTTAATTTTTATTAATCTTCACATTTGAATGTCTTCAAGAATATATATAATTGATTATAAGAATTCTTATGTCACTCTTTAGTACATGTATATATTTTGTAATGGTTTAATTGTATATTACCAAAAGAAATTTAATCAATATTGAGTAGAAAGAATGTATATTAAATATTCATGGCCCTTATCAAAGATATAATCAAGCGATCATACGAAATTCTTATTGAATATATCCAAATTACACTAATATATTTCTTAACAAATCCATTAAAAAAAGATTTCCTTTTTTCTCTAAAATTGTGACTCGTTTATAAAAATGAATCTTTTTTTCACATCAGTAGAAATCGACATTTTCGATTATTTTTAAATATATACAATTAATAGTCAGCCAAGTTGGCTACAAAACATTCGCACCTACGCATTTTTTTTTTTGGCTCGGTAGTTTCTTTCTTCACATTTGTTAGATAACAATTTGAATACACATATAGTTGAATAACTAGCATTTTAAAGCCTAAATTTTGTCAATATTTCCAAATCAATTGAGAAAAAGTCATTTTATTGCTTAAGGAAAAAAAGCATGTTGTAAAGTTATTTTGAGTTAATATATATATATATATATATATATATATATATATATATATATATATATATATATATATATATATACATTACATTTTAAAAATATATTGTACCGTTATTTTAAGGCAGCAATTATAACTATTTTACAATTATAATCTAATTTCACACTCCTCAAATTGTGCGTTATTGAAATAAGTATAAAGTTGAACTTTTAAGGAGATATTTGAAAATAACAACATTTATATATCTTTTCATAATTATTGTTCTTTTAGGGAGGAGGCGTCTAAATCTTACTACACAACACCGGTTTTTCGAATTATTTAAAAAAAAAATGTTTTCATCTTCCATTGACTCTGTTTAAAGATTCACTCAGAATATGAGGACAAATTTAATAAGTTTGTTTATTTTTATGACATGTATATTCTAACGCGGGAACGATGCTTTTTCAGCAATTGATGGAAATCTAACATCATAATGATACTTTTTTTTTTAAATTATTCTATGGGTACTTATACATGTGAAGAATGCCTTAACATCACAAAATCTTTCACGTGTGGTCACAAAAATATTTGACTGCATTTATGCATATCTGGGGAGAAATTTGTTTGACTACCGCGTTGGGATGGGATACTAAACATGAATTGATTTCTCTCATTTTTTTTCTCGCAGGTGACAGTAGTTTGGAGTGAATAAAACATTAAAATTAAAAGTAATTATTCATGTTTTGGGTTTTTTTTCTTTTTCTTTTTTTTTGGGGGGGGGGGGTAACATTATTACTTATTAGGTTAGTTACTGACACACTACGGAAATATATTGGGTTGATCAATCTCATAGATTGTTTTGTTTTCCCAAGGACTATCTAGTGATACATTTACTCGCAAGAAGTGTTGATCACATAATTAAATTCCACACATTTTTATTTTTTCAACAGTAAATAAAGTTCAACAATCTTTATATCAGTAACAAACAGTTTTTCAACAATAAAATATTTTAAACATTTAATAATAAACAATTAAAACCACTCCAATCTCTGCATTTTTTTCTGAACTATTTTGTGTTAACGTTGATGTTACCGATATTCACGGTGCAGTTACTGAAGCATATTGGTCTGAATGGTCGTTTCTCTTCAACTGGACTCTGCGTTTCAAAATCTGCGAAAAGTTGATCAATTTGCCACCCGCTAAGATCGCATTCCACTATTTGATTTTCACAAACCGTTGATGAAGATGATGAATTAGCCATAATAGCATGCCTCTTGGTACTTGGTAACATTGGCAAGCTGGATGTTGGTGCAAGATTTTCGCTGATAGACTCACCCATCTGAATTTTTTCTGCATCACTAACTCGCTGATAGACACCCAGGCACTGTACGGACTTGTGTCCAGTGACAGACATTACTTGTGAGGGTCCATACATACACTTGGACAGAATGGATGCTCCAGTTGCTCTTATGGAATGGTTTGTATATACTTTTGACAAGTTAATAGCCTTGCTCAAGGAGCTGAGAAAACTCCTCAATTTCTTTTCACCAACAGGGACATTACAAAACCACACTGCATCAGATTCGAGAAAACTCTCTTTTGGTCGCTGCCATAGCCTGTAAAAGGGAACATTTCTAACTCAAAACAAGATACACATAAATTTTCAGTCATAAAATTTAATATATTTTGTGTCAATCAAAATTACCTGTCACATTCTGGATGGAGCTTTGATTAGTACATCCCGATGGACAAAACTGGACAGTAGATTGATCCTACCAATAAAGATAACAAATACATATAAATATTGATAGATTTTTAAATAAGAATTTATAAGTATGATAAGATTTTCTCTATGACTCAATTCTTTTAAAAAATAGAGTAGACACAGTTAAAAGCAAAACAAACCTTTAATTTCTGGCATAATTTCAGAAGAAGTTTCTTTGTCCAAACGATGGATTTTAGTTAATTCATCAACGACTTTTTGCACGACTTTTCGACCAGTGTCCTCGTCAGTTTCAACTCGGAACATAATTTTGGTCATGTTATGCATGTTTTCATTCCCCCGCCTGCAGAAAAACATTCGGATGTCAAACTGCACTTTATTGAAGAGACCCTGTGGTGTATTGATAGACAGATGCATACTTGTATACAATGATTTCAAGTCGGTGTCTGAGATAATAGAATGGTGAACCACGTCTCCCTTCCCCATTCTTTTGGCTTCGGCTAAAACAGCCTTAAAACAAGTGTTGCTATCGGTAAACGAGGAATCCTTCACTATATCCACTTTTCTGTTGAAGGGGGGTGACTTCAAATATCTGTTTATGCCATGGCGAATTGTCTCCAGGGAATTTACTTTGTAATGTGACCCATCTTCTCTACGTAGATCCATGTAGAAATGGCCTAGCATCTCGTCTAATTTCACGTTGTCAAAGTCTTGAAAGTTCTCATTTTCGCCTTTTACTTTCAAGTATTCCTTAAAAACTTTAGCCGCTCCTTTGTTTACCTGTACAGTTTTGCTACTGTTCAATTTTAATCGCTTTTCCTGTTTTTCCTCTGCAGTGCTTAGCACAAATCTGGATGCCATTCTACACGAACGCAGCAGACACAACAATATGTGACGTCAATTCAAAGGGCAACTACTCTAATTTAAAAATAATTCCAAAGGGCAACAACTCAAAATATATTAAGAACTTACGGAACTCGGTTTCTGTATTAAATAATATGAAATGTCGAGATGAGTAGGCGAAGCGGCGGCCAATGACGGCCATATTGCCTACTATTAATCCTCACGGAGCCTACATAGAGATATATGAGGCAATCACGTGCCATGTTTAAACCAATGAAAATGTGACATTTCAGTCCGAGGGAAAACAAAAAAGTTTATCAAATCGTTAATTGAAATATTGAGCCTATAAAGTCGGTAAGTTGTTAAACATACCCTTTGATTTTAAATTAAAAACTCATCTATACATTTGAACTATACATAAGTGGTGTTTATAAAGCCTTTGTGGTAAGGAAATTAGTATGTGTTATATTGGTTATCAACCGGTTTCATGCGACGTGCTATACTTTTAAACCAATGACGTGTAGCGGAATTGTTCAGAGGGAATTCCCAAAATATTTACAAATATCGGAAGTACGTCATTATATTTTTATTGATGACTAAATGCTGAGTAAAAATGCGTTTGTAACTTTTAATGTCAGAATGATACTTCTAGACTATAAATTGTATTTCAATATAGACCAACACTTTTTTCTAGCCCTTGTTTAGGACAAATTAAAAAGGAAAAATGATTTAATCCTAAACAGGTACAGAGCTATTTATTGCATTTAATTTTTTTAAACATTTGCAGTATTTTCAGGTCTCTAGCTAGTGAGCATTTTTCGTCCCGTTCTGCAATTTCATTTTATATAAAGTAAAATCTTTAAAAGGAATTTCGTTGAGGAACATTTAAGCTACATATATATATTTGCTGTGCCTGCTCAATAAGATATGGGTTATTGATTCCAGACTTAGAACTGATCAAAAACATGACATAGCATTAAAGTGAAATATCTTCGTTTACTACATTATGCAATCACTTTACACAGACAATGAAGCATCTTAAATAAAAAAAAAATGTTAAGTTAGATGAAAGTATATCACTGAAATAGATACCAAGGAACTGAATAAAATTTACTTTCCTCCTAAACATCCTTTTCAAAGTTTCATCTTTCTATGCCAAAAGCGTAAACCAATTGAAAAAGTTGTTTCAAAATAATTTGACATTGTTATATGCCTGCTCTTTCGTTATAAAATGCATATCTGGGTTTTTTTTTGGTTTATTTAATTTATTGTTTACCTGTTATAGATTGTTTCTTCATAGGATGAAAAAATTTCAGAAACTCCACAACATCTGCTGCCTTTTTTCCTTGTAAAACAATCTCCTTTGCCGTTCTTTCCTTGAAGTGGCCGTTAAACATGGCATTGAATACAGGTGAGTTTCCAGAAAGGGTCGCCTTATTTACGTGGATACGTTGATCCTCTACTATAAAAGTTACATTGCTGACTGGGAAGCCTAGGTTTATAGATCGTTTTGTAGTTCTTTTTGTCTGCATATCGCTAGCATAATTCTGTAAATGTAACATTATGATCATGATCACCTTTAACAACAAACAACTCCAACTTGAAGATAGTTTACAGAGAAAGTTTGCATTGTATAAGTTTTGGAGTATTGTGCCTTAGACTTTAAATAGTCTTTGTTAGAATCATATGCATTAAATTATATTAAACATCTAATCATTTTGATACATTTTCATCCCTAAAGGATCCTTTATTAGATTTACTACTTATTATATATATTGTTTATCAAGAATGTTGAAATCAACACAAACATGGAAGTCATGCTCGTTTATCATATCCATAACATCGTTTGAATTACTTACCTCTTGTTATATTATATGTACATTTACTTACGCAATAGTATTTAATACTCAAATCGAACAATAAAATTATCCTCACTAGGATTTTGAAACCTTAATTTCCTCGTTTTATTTTTTGAGTTATGCTGTCGTTTCTGACACCGCCCATGCAGCATAACACAATGCACTTTGTGTCACGGTATAACTAAAAATACCATCAGTTGTACTTTCGGTTTCAGAAGTCGTTTCAAAGAAATTCATTAGGGTACTCAGTATCTCAAATAATAAAAAAAATATGTAAAAAAAAAAATAATAACATTAAGATGCCAAAATAATGGATTGGCTACTAATACTTAAGTGGTTCTTGTCTTTTGATATTGTTTGTTTTGATCAATGTCATATCATTCTCAATTTTTTTACTGCAATTTCCCCGTTGTGGTTGAAATGCTTGAAAACAAGACGGGCGGGCCCTTCCCTGTCAAATATTGACAAGAAAACTGTTAAAGCTGAGCGTTTGGTTTACCTATGTTATTTAGCCGTGGAATATTAAATCGATTCCCTCAACAAACAAGACAGTTGATGTTTGTGCTAACATGTTTAGTTGCAATTAGGATAAGCGAGTGGATGCCATTCTTCTTCTTTTTATTATACTACCCTCCACTTATTATACAATTTTGCAAATAAACATTAGTAGTTAGTTTATGGTGATTAACAATTGAAACTTTTTAATATGATTTTTTAAAACCGGATTGACCTTCTTGTATCCGTTGCCATATGTCGCCATGCAACGTCTGTAGTGCGGTTTTTTGTTTTTTGTTTTTTTTGTTTTTTGTTTTTTTTTATTGGGTTTTTCATTTCACAACATATGTACATATGTATCATAATAATGATTGTAACATTTTTATAAACATATTACATAGTCTTTATACTATTTCTACTTAATAGTACAGTTTTGTATATTTCATATGAAGTGAAGCTGATTTTGAGAGAGAGAGAGAGAGAGAGAGAGAGAGAGAGAGAGAGAGAGAGAGAGAGAGAGATTATGCAGGTGGATTACAATACAAGTATAGACTATGCTATACTGAAAACAAATGAAATGGTATGAGGGTTCACATCGATCAAAAAAACAAAAAACAGAAAAATTAAACTTATCTCTATAACTACAATTTTTCACAGATATTCTGCCAGTGGCTTTCGTATTCCTTATAATTACATCTTTTCAACAGCAAATATTTTTCAGTTAAGATTCTTTCTGTTATGACCTTTTTCAAGGCATGTATATTTGGTATCGGATTACTTTTATATTTACATGAAAAAATATATTGCTTCACAATAAGAGCTATCAGGTTAAAAAATTTATAACTTTCTTTATTTCTGTATTTTCCAAAAAGAACTGATTGAATATCAGATGTAATCGAGATTTCAAACTGTGTAAAAATCCACTCTTCAACATCACACCACAATTCTTTTACTATATTACATTCATAAAATAAATGACCAATACTTTCTTCATCTTTTTTACAAAAGGTGCAAACAGCAGATTCTGCTTTTTTTATATTAAAAAGATATTTATTTGTAGGGACAATCCTATGAAGTATTTGATATTGCAGCCAATGTAGTTTTGATTCCTGTGTACACTTAAAAGGGAGTTCAAAAATTCTACTCCAAGAAGTTTGTGAATAGTTATAACCCTTTTCTCTCCATTTTGATATCGATGTACATATTTCTCTTTTTTTGTCTAATAGTATGTTGTACATGGGTTTACAACCTTTACAAGTATTAATAAACAATAGAATATGATTAGGGACAATTGGTCCATATTGTAATGTGTTCTGTAGGTTTGGTAAGTGTATATCTTGTGTATGTAGTCTGGTTGTAACTGCAGTTCTTAAACTTGCATACTCTATGAAATTTGTCTTTGGATTAATGTGATTCAATTCATCAAAGTTTCTAAACGTTCCATCTATATTAAGCAGATCACTAACAAAACTAGTAGACTAATTGTTCTCGAACAATTAGAGGTCTTTCCACCTCATTATTTTTTATGTTTAAAATAAGATTGCTTCAATAGAATAAAGTATTTTTTCTGCGTTACTTTATAAAAAAAAAGTGTCAAACGATTAAGTTTGCAATTTTTTATTGCTTGACCTAGACCTTTGAACTTGATGTCATTTTGATCTGACAAGGTAGACCCTTCAATACCAAGTGGTCCGATGTATTTATAATTATTGATTCAAAAGTTATTTGTGTATTTATTGAATCATCGAAACTTTCAGGGGCAATAACTGCTAGAAAGGGACTTTAGACCCTTTTGGTATGATAGATTGAAGGAGCGTCTAAGTGTACTGAATACATTAGTAAACGTTTCAAGTCTCTATCTCTGACGGTTAATGAGGAGTAGCGATAACAAGCATTTTGTACAATAGGGGCAGTAACTCTGTAATTGTTACATGGTAAGGGTCAGAGGGCTATATTTTAAAATGTCTTAGAATGTCCTACTACATCCATGAAAACGTTTTTCTCTACCACCCTAAACAAAAGAGATCTAAAAACTCATTAATTAGGAGATTTCGAAATGACCTTGACCTTTGACCTTTATGTCATTTTGCTCGGCCAAGGTAGACGCTTTCATCCCAAGTGATCCAAAGTCTCTATAATAAGTAATAAAAAAGTTTGAAGTGATTTTATGGAAATTTAAATACTTTCAGGGGCAATAACAACTAGATGGGGGCCTCAGATCCTTTCGGTATGAATAGATTGAAGAACCCTCTATGTGTACTGAAGACATTGGTAAAAGTTTCAAGTCTCTATTTCTTATGGTTTCAGAGGAGTAGCGATAACAAACATTTCGTACAATAGGGGCAATAACTCTGTAATTATTCAAAGGTATGAGCCGAGAGGCTATATTTTAAAATGTCTTAAGATGTCCTACTAAATCCATGAAAAAGTTTTTCTCTACCACCCTTAACAAAAGAGATCTAAAAACTCATTAATTAACAGATTGCCAAATGACCTTGACCTTTGACCTTTTTGTCATTTTGTTCGGCCAAGGTAGACGCTTCCATACCAAGTGGTCCGAAGTCTCCATGATAAATAATAAAAAAGTTGGAAGTGGTTTTATGGAAATTCAAATACTTTCAGGGGCAATAACTGATAGAAGGGGGTCTCGGATCCTTTAAGTATTAGTAGATTGAAGAACTCTCTAAGTGTACTGAAGACATTGGTAAAAGTACCAAGTCTCTATCTCTTATGGTTTCAGAGGAGTAGCGATAACAAGCTTTTTGTATACAAGGGCAATAACTTAGTAAGTTCTGGGAGTTATCAATCAAAGGGTCATTTGGTACCATAACTTTTAATGGTCAATAACATAAAGAAAAAATTGTTTCAATATCTCTAGAAATAAAAAAGCTGTCCCTGGAAAAAAAGAGAAGAAAAAAAACTAGTTAAACTTGCATACTCTATGAAATTTGTCTTTGGATTAATGTGATTCAATTCATCAAAGTTTCTAAACGTTCCATCTATATTAAGCAGATCACTAACAAAACTAGTAGACTAATTGTTCTCGAACAATTAGAGGTCTTTCCACCTCATTGTTTTTTATGTTTGAAATAAGATTGCTTCAATAGAATAAAGTATTTTTTCTGCTTTACTTCATATAAAAGTGTCAAACGATTAAGTTTGCAAATGTTTATTGCTTGACCTTGACCTTTGACCTTTATGTCATTTTGATCTGACAAGGTAGACGCTTCAATACCAAGTGATCCGATGTATCTATGATTATTGATTCAAAAGTTATTTGTGTTTTTATTCAATGTTCGAAACTTTCAGGGGCAATAACTGCTAGAAAGGGACTTTGGACCCTTTCAGTATCAATAGATTGAAGGAGCTTCTAAGTGTACTGAATACATTAGTAAAAGTTTCAAGTCTCTATTTCTAACGGTCAATGAGGAGTAGCGATAACAAGCATTTTGTACAATAGGGGCAATAACTCTATAATTGTAATATGGAAAGGGTCAAAGGATTATATTTTGAAATGTCTTAAGATGTCCTACAACATCCATGAAAAAGTTTTTCTCTACCACCCTAAACAAAAGAGATACAAAAACTTATTAATTAAGACATTTCCAAATGACCTTGACTTTTGACTTTTATGTCATTTTGTTCGGCCAAGATAGACGCTTCCATCCCAAGTGGTCCGAAGTCTCTATGATAAGTAATAAAAAAGTTGAAAGTGATTTTATAGAAACGTAAATACTTTCAGGGGCAATAACTACTAGAAGGGGTCTCAGATCCTTTCGGTATGAATAAATTGGAGAATCCTCTAAGTGTACTGAAGACATTGGTAAAAGTTCCAAGTTTCTATCTCTTATGGTTTCAGAGGAGTAGCGATAACAAGCTATTCGTAAATAGGGGTAATAACTCTGTAACTATTTAAAGGAAGGAGCCAAGGGGCTATATTTTAAAAAGTCTCCAGATGTCCTACTACATCCATGAAAAAGTTTTTCTTTACCACCCTAAACAAAAGAGATCTAAAAACTCATTAATTAATGGATTTCCAGACGACCTTGACCTTTGACCTTTATGTTATTTTGTTCGGCCAAGAAGTGATTTTATAGAAATGTAAATACTTTCAGGGGCAATAACTACTAGAAAGGGGCCTCAAATCCTTTCGGTATGAATAGATTGGAGAACCCTCTAAGTGTACTGAAGACATTGGTAAAAGTTCCAAGTTTCTATCTCTTATGGTTTCAGAGGAGTAGCGATAACAAGCTTTTCGTACTCAAGGGCAATAACTTTGTAACTTCTGGGAGTTATCAAGCAAAGGGTCATTTGGTACCATAACTTTTAATGGCCAATAACATAGAGAAAATTGTTTC